>NC_051160.1:96947952-97156015 GCF_013339745.2 Dermacentor silvarum
GTAGAAGGCACACCATGTATAAAAATGCCATCGAGTTACATCTTGCAGGGAAACAGGGGAACACAGACAAGGGTACCATGTAGCCAGACACAGGGAGGCAAGCGCAAAACAGCCAACCAAGCGCAACAAGACGCGAACAATTATTTTTCTTTCTAATCTGAACCCCCGATAGCCGCATCCAGAAGATAAAATTCAGCGTCAAAGAGAGCAAGGGAAGGGGTGCTGAAGCACTTGCTACCGAACTTCCTGATGTGGTAGGCTTCCAAACTGATGCGCGCTGTCTTGTCACTACTCTTCCTAGAATCGTCGTCTCCTTTAACCGGGCCACACAATCAGTGCACTTGCTCACGTGCGCAACTATATGTGCGTATTTGTCATCTCGTTTTTTCAGTTTTAGAGCGTGTTCCCCTAAACGGTTTTCAGATTTAGAGCGTGTTCCCCTAAAAATACGCACATATAGTTGCGCATGTGAGCAAGTGCACTGATTGTGTGGCCCGGTTAAAGGAGACGACGATTCTAGGAAAGAGTAGTGACAAGACAGCGCGCATCAGTTTGGAAGCCAGTTTGGAGTACCAGTTTGGAGTTTGGAAGCCAGTTTTGGAGTTTGGAAGCCAGTTTGGAGTACCAACTCGCCCAAAAAGAAGTATTGATGAAGTTCATTTCTTATACAGTGGGCCCTTCTTTCTGTGTTTCACCTACCTCTTCCACCGTCGACCTTCTACTGAGCCACATCGTCCACGCAACATGCCAGGCAAGACGCTTCGCCTTTTGCATCCGGAAAAGACTCGTCCCTAATGAAGTAAGTGCCCTCTTCGGCCCGTAAAACCATCGTGGGGGCATGTGAAAAGACTTTGCAAATTAAGCCGCTCAGAACTTTGGCGTCAAGTCCGACTTTTTCAGGACTGGTTGCGTCTTCTGTGTTTGAAGGACCATCCTGAGTGGCTCGCGCTTAAGAAGCTCGCATCTTTGAAGCGCCTAGCGGCACAGCTCACGGAGTGCAGGTGGAAGTGCATCTTGAATGACTTGCTCCGGTGTACCGAAGACAAAAAATTAGCGCAACATGGAAGCAATGTCAGTGTCATGGGGGACGTCCACATACCACAGAAGATTATGCGTCTTCTGCAGAAAGGACCTAAATTCGGTGTCCAACCTGGTGTTCCCGCGCATGATCTCATTGCTATGAATCGAAAAGTGGCCGATAAGGCTACAGATGATAATCGGACCGCTGCCTTCTTGAAGGTGTTGACTGCCTGCGAAAGTTTGCTCCTAAAACCACGGACTCGCAGCAAAGTATTTTGTTGAACGACGTAGTATCTTTTTTCAAGCGCAACAACCTGATGCTTACGCAAGCTGAAAAAGAGGGGGGGTTCGCCGTTTTACCCAAGGGACTTTACAATGAAAAAGCGTTGGCGGCGGTTAATAAGAAATTTGTCCCCATGAAGAAATGTGAAGTGCGCGTTAAAACCAAGTTTGTCCAGTTTTGTAAGCATTTAGACCTAGGCAGGCTTGCCAGGGACATTTCCAACAGTAGGGGAAACAGCTTGAGGGTTTTTTTTCACAACCAAGACACATAAGCCCGAAGTTCCGTTTAGGACTATTGTTAGTGAAGAGGGATCGTGGCCGAAGTGTGTCAGCCAGTTTTTGTTAAAGAAACTCAAGACGCTTGTTGTGAACGACCCATTTCTGGTCAAAAATTCAGCCGCAGTAGCACAGTTTCTAGAGGGAAATGATCATGTTGGTTTTGGTTTTTCTGTTGACGTGCAGGACTTGTTTTATTCTGTCCCGCAGAATCAACTGTTATCGTGTGTCAAAGAGTGCATTGAAGCTAACGGCGACGTATCCTTCCAGAACACCGCCGGCGTGTACGTTGATAATTTTCTGTCTTTATTGCAGTTTTACTTGAATTCTACTTTTATTGTATTTGACGATCAGCCTTTTTTGCAGCGTGATGGCATCTGCATAGGGTCTTGCGTAGCCCCTATTCTTTGTGACATTTTTCTGGCCAAGGTGGACGACACACTAGAACAGGTGTTTAATGGTGGGTCGGTTTTAAAAACATTTAGGTATGTTGACGATTTTTAGTGCTTTTAAAAAAGCAGCCTGCCTCCATCTACTCCTCTACTGTAGGTGAAGTTTTACCTTTTTTTTAGCAAACATGGACGTGGGTTGCGTTTCACCCATGAACTTCCGGACTCTTCAATTTTACAGTTTTTAGACCTTAAAATCACGTTCTGTAATGGACATGTTTGCTGGGGATACTACCCGCGGGCTAAGAAGGAGTTACTGCCCTATGACTCGGCAAATTCCAAGACAATTAAGAGAGGAATAGCGGTGATGTGTATGGAATCTGCTCTCCAGAAATCGTGCCCACATCAGATGACGCTCAGTTTTAACGATCAGGTAAGCCGTCTTTTGGCTGCAGGGTTTCCCGTCTCGGTATTGAGTGCTGTTTCTGAAACCCTCCTTCAAAAATTCAAGCGTGGAACGGGAAGTACAACGGCGGAGGATCACCGGAAGGCACATAGACCTGAGGTGGTCCCCTACATCCATAAACTCTCCCACAATCTGAAGAAGGTGGCAAGTAGGCACGGCGTGCCAATATGTTTTTCTGCCCCTAACAAGCTGGGAAAGTTGTGCCCACGTATCTGCAACACCAGTAAACGTGGATGCCAGAAGAACCACCAACCGCCGTTCGTTAAATGTTCCACAGGAGTGGTGTATTGCATTCCCATGTCTTGTGGGATGTTTTACGTCGGCGAAACTGGTCGCTGTGTCAATGACCGTTTAGGGGAACACGCTCTAATACTGAAAAAACGAGATGACAAATACGCACATATAGTTGCGCACGTGAGCAAGTGCACTGATTGTGTGGCCCGGTTAAAGGAGACGACGATTCTAGGAAAGAGTAGTGACAAGACAGCGCGCATCAGTTTGGAAGCCTACCACATCAGGAAGTTCGGTAGCAAGTGCTTCAGCACCCCTTCCCTTGCTCTCTTTGACGCTGAATTTTATCTTCTGGATGCGGCTATCGGCGGTTCAGATTAGAAAGAAAAATAATTGTTCGCGTCTTGTTGCGCTTGGTTGGCTGTTTTGCGCTTGCGTTGTTGGCACGATGTTACCCTTGTTATGTTTTCCCCTTTCCCTTGCTTCACTCTGGCATATATAAGGTGTGCTATCCTTCACAATAAAACCAGTTGTTAGTCAGCGCCTGTGTGTCCGTGTCTCCCTTCTTGTGGTCGTCTGTTTGCGCTGTTACCCAAAGTTTCAAGATGTACCAACTCGCCCAAAAAGAAGTATTGATGAAGTGGTACACGTTCCCAACGGCATACACCCTGTGGTCTCAGTTGGCGTGAAAGAGGTTAAATATGGAGAAACTTAGCGGAAAGTGCGTGAAGTTTCCAAAGAGTTGCAGTCACATGAAAAAGATGCACTAGGATTCAGGGCCCGTATTCACAACAGCTTCTTACGCTACAATTTTTCGTAAAAAAGTATTTTAGCCAATCCGGATGCCAGACATATCATTAGCGACGGCGGCCAGCCAATTGCAAAGCCAACTTAAGAAAAGCTTTGTGAATATGGCTCCAGTTGTTCAACAACATCGCCAAGAACAGATTTATTAGATATACTGAGAATACAGTACTCAGTACTCAATTATTGCCAAAATAATTGATTCACTATAGTTGATTTCGTCTGCAGGTCCGGACGCCATCAATTCGAAAGTGTTGAAAAACTGCTGTTATATTGTCCAATTTTTCAACAGTCATTGTCATGCAGCACCCTTCCTCGTGATTGCAAGCTGGGTATGATTGTTTAGTTCCTAAGAAAGGCCCCTCTAACAACCGCTCTATTTATTTACCTAGTGTCTGCTCAAAGATCATGAAACACGTCATTTACACCCATTCAATCAACTTTCTAAATTCCCTTAAAATTTTCAATTCATGTAAACATCAGTTTCAAATACATATGTTTCTAAATTGGCATAGTACTCGCCGAAATGCCCAGGAATAGCGTGGTAAAGGAGACATATTACTCGATAAAAATATATGTCGGTTACGATAGGCATGCAATGAGATTCCTATCGCTTGTTCTTCTGGAAAGCTTTATTGTCTCGCTCATTCCTGTAAAAGTTAAGTTATGCCGACTGTTTTTGTTTACAATTCATATACTTGTGACATAACTACTGTTGTATGCACCTACACTTCGTTATAAAATATTTCTATGAAAATACATATCACAACTGGTGCCAATCTAATGCGCTGAGGACAATGTATACGAGGGCCATTCAGAAATAATGCCTCTAATCCCATTATTTTGCTATTATTACTGCAAATATTTTGAACTCTTTATGAATAATGCACTGATGTTTGGGCTATAGAATGTCACTTGCCTCACCTTCCTATATTTTGTCGTTCAAGAGTAATCGAGTAATCCATAACATCCAATGCTGACGTGCGGTTGAAACAGCGGTCTGTAATTGAATTTCTGACTGCGGAACGAATTCAATTACAGCTGGCTGTTTCAATCCTGCGATTGTATCAAGCTAATATTTTTTTGCGCCTGGCATGTAGGCGAATTAGTGTTTTCTTGCCCAAGCGCACAGGCAATTATCCCTCGCGTTTGGGCAATATGCCCTAGAATATAACTATACCCTAGGATATAATCCTAGGATATAGCTATGGCCCTAGGATATAGCTATTTGATGCGGTCACTTGGTCGTGACCCCATCAAATACTTTATGGAAAGAAATTCCCACGCTTTCTTGTTACCTGTAAATCGCATTGTTTTCCTTCCCCCTGACCCCCACTCTACATCTGACTGTACACCAGTCCCTGAAGATCTTACCACCGCCGGGGCATGCGTGCCTTCGTCAACCCCGCCTGCTATTTCTTTCCCCACAATCAAACTCGGTTAGAGAAAGTTGGTCTCCCGAGTGTTTTGGCTGGAGCATACATACACGAGATATATATTCTACCTGCGGTTTGTCATACGGAAGAAATGTCCAGCGTCCAAAGTGTCTCTGCTACTACGTCTGCAGCGGATTCGCGCCATATACACTGGACGTGCCTTGCGCAAAAAGAAAATACCAACGAATTACGTGGTCCTACCAGCCAAATCTATACACCGATTGATAGGCACGCCGTAGATTTTGGAGAAAACTTGCTAACCTGCGCTCATGTATTGCCTTGTCCCGTCGTCTGGGGGCACGCTAACATAAAGTTATTCCAAACTGTTTCTATTCTAATTCTGCAATGATCCCTCCACTATTGGTTAAACTATTTCCGGGCCACCCCCACTAATCCTGTCTGTCACGCGGTGACACGAATACCGTAAAAACTTCCCATCTGATATGATGCGTACACAATTATGCGCGTTTCGACCGAACAAAAGAAAAATAATTAGTTCTCATTTGACGCCTTCTTCGACATTAGCTATTTGTCAATGGTCAAATGTTTTCGTGCTGCACCAACTTTCCTTGTCCGTCACACGACATCACAAAACCACTAAAGCACACCTGAAGCAAACCTGACGTGTGCACGTTACTGACGCATAAATATGCCGCATAATGCAGATTTTTTTTCAGATTACCCAGTTCCGAAAAGCATACAATATGGCTGCCAGCCGAACACTCTGGCACTGGCAATTCGGAACTACAGGGGAGTGTGGATTTATTTACTTTTAATACAATTGCTTGCTTGGCAGTATAACGCTACTCTTCTTCGCCGAGGATCCATTTTGGCGGCATTTTTTTACATTCCGTGGCACGCCACCGTGATTTTCGACTAGCCACTGCAAGCTAAGCAAGGGGAAGTGGACAAATCTCAGACGCAGGCACCACCCATATGATCTGGTTTACCATTTTCACTGCACTGGCTCGGACCCACCGACATCCTCTCCAGTTCAGCGTACTCCTTGCATCTTGGCAGACAACTATACAAGAAAAACCGCTCAATGTAGGTAATGTCATTTTCTCTGAAAGCAAAAAAAGGAGCTCCTATAAACGAGGAGGGCGTTTGAGTGAGCTCTTCAAACAACACTGCGGGTGACTGCCCAATGCTTGTGTCGGTGGTTCCGTAAATTAGACGTCAGGATTTGGAATAGTTTCGCTTTATATGGCCCTACCACTCCTCCAAAAGATTCAATGCACCGATGTATTCATTACTTACCCATTACGTAGAGGCGAAGTCCGCATGAATTTTGACCCCCTTGGGCTGTTTTTTTACGTGCAACCAATGCACTGTACACGAGGGTTTTCACTTTTCTCCTCCAGCTGTATGCGGCTTGCGCGGCCGGAAACAAACCTGTGGGCTTTGGCTGAACAGCCAAGTGGCACAGCCACTGAGCTACGGCGACGGATAACCGTGGGATGAAGTCAATCTGTGCAAACCTTCACAGGGATGTGAAGTTGAAGCTGGCCAAGCTAAAGGATATAAAAAATGACTGATGGGAAATACATTTTATAAGCCGCTGCTGCAGTATTCGTATAAAATGGGCCTCGTGTAATTTCATTCCTTCGTTAAACCTCGTCGCAACCCCTTGCGAATAAAAAAATAAATACATCAGCGCTGACATAATGCTTGTTTTGTGCACACGCTCTTTTTGTGCGCTACTTCTGTCGATAATATCGAATCAACTGAAACTCGCAGGCAGACCACGTTTATCTGGCGCATAGGCCCCAGCTTTATGATATGCGATCGACCATCTGATAAAGTAGTGCAGCGAAGTTATGCGACGCTGATTTGATCAGAGCGCTCTCCACTCCTATTCACATTTATGCTTCAGTAAAAGCTCAACAACATTTTGCTCATGTCGTTTTGGTATGTCTATTTTCATTCTACCTTATGGGCTCTCTCGTTTTTGTCAACGCAGAACCTACAGGCCCAACGAAACACTGCATTTTATTTCCATGCCACATTTTAACAAACTAAAGTCCTCCATTGCAGTTTTCCGATCTTTTTATTCATAAGCCTCATCTCTACAAAAAGAAAAAAAAACTGCCATGATGATCATTTTTTGTTCGTTTGTGGGTGCCGTGATCGAGGTCTGTTATCAAGTATGTGGTGGCAGTTTGAATTATAGATAACATGTCCGTTTTGTTCTATCTTGCTGTACTTTCTAGTGCACTCTGCCGACGGACCGGCATGAATAAATGCGTTCCAAACTCGGAGATCGTGCTTGTATCTTTGGCCTGTGAAAGAAGAGAGATAACAAAAAATAGACACCTTTTTTACGCAGCTATTGTCAATTCAAAATCTGTAATCCAGCATAAATAATATTGGCACGTTACGGAGTGTATAAAATTGAAGGAAATAATTTTTACAGTCCTTGTAGTGCAGTATAAGATTACTTCTGTAGCCATTCACTTAATCATCCTCTGTTGGAATGGTTCACTTAATGTTTTAGCGGACATCTGTCATGCAGTCACGTAGATCATGTAAGGAAATGTAGCGTAGTGCTCGAATACCGTGGCTTTCAGTGATATGTTTGCATCCTTCTGCATTTTGCAATAAAGCCGAGTTTTCACTAGTTGGAAGATAGTAGAACATATGCCAGCTTTTCGTTATTATTGCTATAGGAATTATACGCACTCTCTAGACGCATGCGCGCCGTCGGCCGCCGTCATCGTGCTGTCTTGGTATCAATGGTGCAAGCGTGGGCCGCGCGTAGTCTGAAGAGATGTGAAGTGCGTTTGGCGGCAAAAATGACCAATCCAATTCGACGCACTGTCACGCTTCGCTCAGAAGGCTATGGGAAACACTCGATGCCCAGGCGGCGCTGCAGATGGATCGATGAATGCTATAGATATGAGCGTCCCCTTTGAAACGGGGAGGTGGGTTGCGCCGCCAAGCTCTTGTTATTATTTACCTTATGTTCTACCGTTAGTTTTGAACAAACACACAAATACAAAGAAGTCCAAGCGCCGCTGAAGAAGCGCCGCTAAACAGTGCGCCCGATGGCGAGTTGGTTGGTTTGGAGTAGTGGGAACGTAAAGTCCCTAGATTTTCTGCTCAAAGAAAGCAAAAAAATATCTAGGGACCTTAGGGGAAAAGTCGCCGCATGCTTCTGAAAGCTCAAGAGCGCAATGGAGCCGCCGTTTTCGCTTCTGCTGCTGTTTGGAATTCGGTGAATTTCAAGCGCGGAAGATTTCTTCAGGCAAAACACTTCGAAAAGGCAGGAGGAAGCTGTTCAACGTGCACGAGATCGCAGGGACTATTTCGGCGCGCTGCCACTCACATGTTCAGCGAATGGCATACGACATTGAAATACAGGAAACGTCTATGAGTCATGCTCGCGCGATTAGCGACAATGATCGACAAAACGAAACAATTAGCGACAAAACCCAAAATGATCTGCAATAAATGACGAAACAGAATCGTGAAAGGTCGACTGACGACTGCTGGCCGCGGCCGTCGGCGGCCCGAATTCGGGCCGTCGTATGTTTATGTCGTTTCTGCAGCACAGTTAATCGAGAAATCACTTTTGCAGCATGAACTGCCGTTACGCGTGATTTTCAACGTTGCTCTCCACAAAATTCTTCAAATTGTTTAAGCGTGCGGCGGCAGTTCGCAAATTCGGATGTTGACAGCAGTGGTTTTGCAATCTGCCCCGTGTTGGCTGCGCTCTCCGAAGCTACTTTGGGTTGGTATTCGCTGGCCTTGTCGGAGCACATTGTTAACCTTGCCTGGTTAACCTCATGAATATGTCCAGGGCGCTCGGCAGGGGAACGAGCCACGTTGCTTAATAACCCTACATGCATGCATTTGTAAAAAATTTCCGCAATTTTACAGCAAAAGATTACGTAAAATTTACGTCGACCATTCTGTTTTATGAAAAACGGCGGGATTCTACGCAAAAAAGACGGACGTGAGCTCCGTTTTTGAAATATGGAGAGCCATCCGTAATTTCATGTGGAGGGCAACTGAACATGTTACGAGTGAAAGATGAACACGCAAAGAATAAAAGGAAAAGAAACTGTCTATTCTCACTGCCAGTTAGATATATCATCATAGATAACGCTGTTTGAACATGTTACGAGTGAAAGATGAACACGCAAAGAATAAAAGGAAAAGAAACTGTCTATTCTCACTGCCAGTTAGATATATCATCATAGATAACGCTGTTTGAACATTATTCGCGTGCGTGTATAGTAAACACACAAAGAGTAGCAGGATAGGTTTGAGCGGTGATACTGTCTATTCTCACTGCCAGTTAGATATATCATCATAGATAACGCTGTTTGAACATTATTCGCGTGCGTGTATAGTAAACACACAAAGAGCAGCAGGATAGGTTTGAGCGGTGGCTCTGCTTACCACCCCTTCATCGTGCCTACACGCTGGGTTGCATTTCTCCCGCACAAACAACCGTACGAGCGGTTGCTAATGGCGGACGGTGGAGGTGGTATTCCTGTCGCATTTGTGATTTCACTCTAAATAGGAAGGACTCGGCTCTGGATTGTTACACAAGTAAGTGATTTAAGTGTCCTTTTTTCGTTTTTGGTTCACGTCGCGCGTGCGAAATGCTCCGCGATGGCCGGTGATAGGCTCAAGTGTGTTGTGTGAGCACGCTCTTTAACGAGATTCCTTGGCCATGATGATTAACAAAGCGACATTGCCAGACAGTGCAATGCCTCCTTTACTAGTAAAGCAGGCATTGGTCTGTGATAAAGGGATGTTGCATTTGTTGTGTTGAATGCATACGCACTACAACTCAGACGCGTAGGCAATATTAGCGGCGTTGACGCCTCTAGCAGCTCCTTTGTCGCCTGTTGTGGCCGCATGGTTTACTGACGTTAGCATTCCAGTTAGTACTGTGTTGTGCTGTGTGCTCGGCGTTCAAAATTAAGTGAAGGCGTGGTACCCCTTAGTAATCTCTCCCGACGCGGTGCAGCGTATGTTACTAATATTCGGTGACTCATTGCATCACAGTGAAATGTTTAGCCATCATTATAAGCTTCGGACGTAGTGCCCTGGCTGGGAGTTACGCCTTGGATTCAGTTTCTCAGCCATGGGGGCGTGCTTGCAACACCAGTGGCAAAGCAGTCTTGCGTTGTGCTATTTGTTTTAGTAAGCTGTTACATTCTATCGTATATCAGTCTTGCATATGCAGGCCTAATGGACATTGACTTCAAATGTTGGTGGAATGACAATGCCTATGCAAGTAGAATAATTGTTGCAGATGCATCCAAAAGATAAATTATGTTTTGTTTTTCCTGTTGCAACCAATTGGTTCAGCATGAGGACGTTGACTTGAAAGTGGTATTGTTTCATACTTGTCTGGGCTGCACATGAGTGGTCTTCAAAAAAACACTAATAGCGCCGGAATTCGGGATTTGAGGCAACAGATAAAACATGCACCAATAAAATAATTCTTTGTCTAGTTTGCCTCTATGAGTATGCAAAAACACCTGCATACTGACCTCTAACACTGTGATGCATGGGCTCCATGGTAACTAAGTGTAGCCACAGTTTAGCGCATTGTTAGCCACTGTTCAGCTTACTATAATAGGAGAAGATGCCTCGACGGATTTGCGTGGGACATTGGAAGGTATCATAACAAGGTTAAATATAGCCTGAGCATGCAGCTGTGTCACGTGGTCAGGTGACCAAAATATATAAATATTTTGAAGGTAATGAACAGCACTACTGCCAGAACGAAGGGAAGGCAACGGGCACAGCAACATATTCCCTTTTAGATGCGTGAGCATCTTATGCTCGGGGCAGTGCCCGTTCTGCGGCGTCCGCACCCATACTGCGAATGAGCAACTCTCCCTTATTCTCCTCTCCCACGCAGGTGTTCGCTCTCCTCCTCCCCTCTACCCCTCTCCGCCACAGGTGCGGCACAGCAAATTAATGCATATAACTCTCTCTCTCACTCTCTTTGTAAGGGTACGCCGGTAGGCAGCGCAAGTGCCGCGGCGCAGTATAAAGCGCGCGTTCGCTGTGCTTCCGTCATTCTCTCGCTGTGCAACGAAGTGCGAAACACGATGAACAACGTCAACGTCGGCGCTAGTTGCAGCGCCAGCGCCACCGCCGCGGAGCAGAGGAAGGCTCTGGAAGCCGAACGTAAACGTCAGCGTCGGCAAGCGGAGCTCGAACTTCGGGCCAGGGAAGCCGAACGTAAACGTCAACGTCGGGAGGAAACGTCTACGGAAGCAACACGGGCATACTGACAACCGATTGGCTGGTGCAACACATGAAGGACGCATACTCTTTGCGATGCATTTCCCAAGATCACAAGCAACCCATCACCATCAGGGGAACATGCATAGACCTCGTCTTCGCAAATTTCAAACTCGACACTCTGCAGTAAGACCCATTGACGCTACACTTCACCAACCACAAAGCCATCGTCTTCAAGATACCGCGCCCACCGACGCTAGGAATCACGTCCGATCTCTAAATAAAGACGCAACAACCCCGTACAAACGTCTCCTCTCTTCTCAATACATTCTCTCACTCTAACTTTCATTGGGTTGTGTTGCCAAGAGAAACGAAACGGAAACTCGATGCGCACCCCCCGCGATGCATTCGCATCCCACTATGGTTGCCCGTAGAGTGAGATGATGTGATTTTTTTCCTGTCTGTGGCACCATTCAGTTCCTTCCTGAACATGCATCAACCATCCCAGTTCAGAACGCTCTCACAGTTCGTCTGAATACCTCAATTTGTCTAGAAGATTAAGTGATTACACACTAGCATATGTGGGGGCTATTCTGCGAGTTTTGTATGTTTTGAACATGTGCCATGAGGATTATTTATTATTCAAAACTTGTTGTATAACTGCACAAAGCAGCATCGATAGCTACGTTGCTTCCCCATCTTGTGTCGAGGGTCTGTGCGTGTTTCCTAAGATAGTCCTTGAGTAATCATCCTGTTTGTCCTACATAATTGCTGCTGCAGGGCAGTAGGATGTTGTAAACAGCACCAACTGTACTTCCTATGATCTCCAGCACATACTTCTTGATGCAAACTTCATGTCTTGGCCTGGTCCGGTTGACATTTTCGTACCTGCCCAGTTTGTTTGGCCCTCAAAATAAAAAGGCAGTTCCAACTCTCCCCATCAATTTGCTTGAATTGACAGCTTCCTTTGTGTAGATATTGTTAGCAGTGGTAGGCCTTGGCTTCCTTGAAGTACTCCAACTGGAGACTTCACCTATGTTCACCTCTGTCAAATGCTTCTTGGCAACGCATGCCAACAGGCAGTACTAACACACTGTTAAAAGCAACCGTAGTTGGGTCTGGAAGCTACCCTCCACTTGGTGGTGCTGCGAGTGCTCCCTTGTGTTCCTGCAGCAACAACACGCTTCAGGGTTCAAGTGCGCTAATAGTATAGGCCAAGACACTTATGAGTGTGGGGCATAGATCCAGCACTATGCTCACCACAGAAAACCTTCAAGGCAGATATTGGAGCTTGCCTTCCAGCAGTTTTACTTCCATGAGCACACCTGGAACTGTGGAGGAGACATTAAAAAATGGCTGAACTCCTTGAGTAGCCTTGCTTGGCAACTTCTCGCAGACAAGAACACTGTCAGGTAACTGTAAAACACTAGCTATTGTGGGCACCAGTATAGTAAAATTATTTTGCTTCATTGGCAACTTTCTCCTCTAAATAGGTGAAGTAAGGCTACTAAATGGGTAAAGTGATTTTTCTGTATTCTCTGCAGGGCTGAGTTCACGTATGGGGAAAAACTACCACTAGGCAGTGATCTTCCATTTCTGGTCCGCAGGGTTTTCGTTGGTTAGTGTTAAGGGCGAGACACACGATGCGATTTTGCGTGCGATTCGTCGTACGACGCGCCGCATCGGCCGCCGCACTCAACAAGTTTTCAACATATTCTCCTGCAGGCGGCGGCGGATCGCCGCCGCCGCATGCGATCAACCAGTTGGATATAGTCGTACGACTACGCGAACGGTCGGACGGCCGCAGCCAATGACAGCGCGGCATCGATATGACGTATCCCCCAACCTGTGGCATGCTGCGACTTCTCGGAGGACGCCATTTCCCCGTTTGATTTTGAGCAGTGCTGGTTGAAGTTGGTTTTTTTATTCTATCGTTGTAGCAACATGATGAACGCCGCCGTAGATCGAGCTAGCGAGAATGAATTGCTCATTTCGTTAGTCCGCGGCCATCGCTCGTTGTGGGATCAAGCAAGCCAAGACTATAGGAATGCATCACTTCGCAACGCAAGCTGGATTGCCGTCGCCAAGGGCCTAGGCCTATCGGGGACGAACGGTAAGTGCTCAATGTGCAAAAACTGCCAAACATGGTCAACATGCTTTGTAGCGTCGCACCAAGCAAGAACCGATTAACGACGAATTGCCTGTACAAAAAGCAGAACAGCGCGGTTCGCGTATCGCTGCTTAGCTCGATGGAGATCGCGGGAGGGCCGCGGTGGCTGCATTTTTCGTGGTCAACCCGTGGCTCATAATTAGGCTGATCCGCATTGAAAACTCTGTAATAATAATAAAACAATTACAACGCGTCAAGACGGGACGTGCGCGGGAACGAGGTGAATTCTTTTTATGTGGTGTAACCGCGCAGATAATTGTCATTTGATCTGCATGTGTCCCGTCTAATCGGATGCCCGTTTCATGAGTTCCGCAAACACGTTTGTTCGTTTTGAAGATCCATTTCGTTTACGACATTAATTTACTTAAGTTGATGTTACAGATAAGCCTAGCAATGAGCTTGATTTTTATTTTTTTTGTAGTGATTCCTTCCGTGCGAATTTACCCTACCCTTTTTACGGCCTATGATCCCGGCGGAGCTCCGCTCCCACTACTACGCGCTAAAAGGAACGGCATGTGAAGGGAATTGTTAAATTATTCTGTCCCAATACCGAAAAAGTAGCGGTTGCATACACCGGGTAAATGAATGTTCACATAGCAAAGTGATGTCATCGAATGCAGAGCCGGCCACAAGCTATTTCAGAGTATGCAGCTCACAAACAGGTTACATTCTCTATCGGTTTTGCCGACAAATCCTATAATTATGTTTAACTATGGGTTAGTCCAGGGCAGATGCATCGGTTGTGAAGTAATCTTGTGTTTATTCTGTGCTCCAGAAAATTTCGGTAGGGGGTCAAAAAGAATTTATGGACTAGCATGTGAACATTTATGTACAGGTTATATTATAGTGCTACTAACTCTTCTGATTTAGAGAATATGTGTCAACTGTGTCTTCTCTTCGCAGACGAAGTCCTCAAAATTAGCAGGAGATGGAGGAATCTGCGAGATACTTTTGCAAAAAAGCTCCGGGACTCAAGAAAGAAGAGTGGTGCAGCCGCTGGAGAGCCGACGTCAACATGGAAGAATTTTGACGATATGCTTTTTCTGCGAGACATTCTGGAGCCGCGACAGTATGTAAACAAATATTTACTAAAAGCATTATCTTTAATGCATTATATTTCTAAACAAGTCAGGGGGTCACATGAATATAAACTGAAGCAGTGAATAGTAGGCATACCTTCAGTTTCAAAATCAAGTTTATTTTCATTCTGTAAAATATACACGAAGACACGACATGAAAATACGGATATGAAAAAGGAAAGGAACAAACAAGGGCAGGAAGGTAGCAGCGCGCATTTTTCTTTGCCCTGAGCACACTTTTTTGGGATACATGCACATTTTATTTACAGTTATTCATGTCTCGGCAGACTACATTGTGAGCAGCAAGCTCGGCTATCCCTGTATTGAGAAATGCATCTTTAAGCGCATGCTTGATCTAAATGACACCTGGCACGAACGTGCCCAAGACGCTCATTGCATTTTCTTTGGAGAGCTCACAACAGGTATCATTTAGAGCAAGTCGACCATGGTATTCAAGTCAAGTTGCATTTGTGAATATGAGGGTATGAAGCAATAGTGTTTTGAGATCAGTGGCATTGCCTTTGCCAATATAGGCTGCTTTAGGAAGTTGTCAAGATAAACTTGCTTGGTGAAAGCAAGTCCTCTGCATCATCATCTGCCTATTTTTATGTCCATTGCAGGACAAAGGCCTCTCCCAGCGATCTTCAATTGCCAGTCTTGCACTAGATAATTCCAACTTGCACCTGCTAGCTCTCAGCTAGCAGGTGCATGTTGGAATTCAGATAGCAGTGCAATGGCCTGCCCAGCTCCATTCTTTCTCCTAGTGTCAACTAGAATATCGGCTATCCTTGTTTGCTCTTTGATCCAAAGCGCTCTCTTAACATTACGTACAACGTCTTCATTCCATGGCACTTCGCACAGTCAGCTTGTTCTCGAGCTTCTTTTGTTAACCTCAACATTTCTACCCCATGTGTTAGCACCAGTAGAATGCAATGATTGTACACTTTTCTTTTTAACAACAGTGGTAATCTCCCAGTCAGGATTTGGTAATGCCTGCCATATGTACTCAAATACGTTTATTATTCTGTAAATTTCCTTTTCATGATTAGAGTCCCCTGTGAGTAACACTTTCTCGGTTTAATGTCCTCAATCATTTCTTGCAATTCATCTCCAGTGTTGCTGAACAGGACAGTGTCATCTACAAACCAAAAGTTGTCAAGATATTCGCCACTGATCCTCACTCATAAGCCTTAATATTTCCTATACGCATGCAGTGAATGGCATTGGATTGTCTCCTTGCCTGACCCTTCTTATAGGTAATTTTCCAGTTTTGTTATGCAGGAACAAGGTAGCTATAGAATCTTTAGATATTTTCAAAGATATTCATGTATGCCTCCTGTGCTCCTTGATTACGCAGTGCTTCCATATAGTGCCTTACATTGCCAGAAAAGGGCAGTACAGGTACCATCACAATTTCTTTATTGTTTGCATTTTTATAAGTTCAACAGAATTGGCAGGTATCTGTAGGGAAACAAGTGAGTCAACATTTCGACAGTTGGGCTTGTCTACATCATGGCAGCAAGTTGAGCTGTAGCCCTGGTGAAGACAAGTCCGCTTGTCAAAAAGGCATTATGTATCAAACACTTGTGCAGTATAAGCACAATTTCCAAACCAACAAAGTGAAATTTACAGTGTGTTCTTTTGCAGAACGACCACGAACATGGAGATCTTTAGGGATGACTCTGCGGAAGAAATCCTCAGCCAATATTCCGAAAGCCCATCGGAAATACTTCTGCCCATGGTTGAAGGACGTCACACAGACACGACACACACAAACACTATCAATTCTCTCCCTTCTACCCCTAGTGGTCTTTCAGGCTCTGCATCTCATTCTTCCTCTCATCGATCATTCCCTTCTTTGCCTTCTCCACAGACTGTCTCTACTGCCTTTTCACTCAACACACCCACCTCTTCCCTCGAAAAGACACCAAAAACAATACGCAAGAAAGACAGCACAGACAGACTTCTTGAAAACATTAACAATGAGCTACACATACCTATGTCGAACAATGAACACTTTTTATTATCACTAAAAGACCAGTTGGATAAGGTGCCAGATAACCTTTTAGGATTATGCAAGATCCATATACTGGACATTTTAAACCACTATGAAGCTGGAATTGTTCCCACGAACTTGGTGCCATTAAAGCCTCCTCAAGGAGAGTAGACTATCTAGGCTGAAAATGTTGTTCATTTATTTATGCTTGTTGCCTGTGTTATTTATTTGGTGCATTTAAATAAAGGCTCCCTGTATTATGGATCAACCTGTATTTGTATGTGAACTAAAGGAATATGTAGTTTCACCCGAAAGGTGAAGCATCAATTGCGATAGCAAATTAGTAGAGAGCTATTCGGAGTAGGGATAGTTTTATCGGCTCCATAACCTTGGACACATTCGCTTACTAACTGAATTAACAAGCGTGGTGTCAGCGCGCACAAGCAAACATACGTAGATCATACTCAATGACCACAGACAACTCAAAACGCTGGCAGCAAGCGAAAGGTTCGTGCGGTCTATCGCTTCAACGGAAACAGCGGCGAATGGACAGCACGTACAAAGGTCAGAGCCGTGTGGAGATCGCTTTTAAGAGACGGTGCGGGCGACCGCCACAGTCGGGCAAAGTACAAGCCCCCTCCCTCCCGCGCTGCCTTCCCGCTTTCTTGCTTTCGCGTGGGAGATTGAGTGGCCAGTTCCCCTTGTGCACGGTGGCAAGATAAGCATTTGGTGCCGCAACACAGCGTCACCCCGCCTCCCTCCCTCCCATATCCCCACGGCCTTTCGCGCGACGGGGGTCACATTTGCTTTCCAAGATAGTGCACATATGGCGCGCGCCGACGATTTTATTGCCCTTGGACTTTATACGGAACCTGATGGCGACACCGCCGGCAGAAATCCTGTTGAAGTATCCATATAATTGCTATCGCACTAAAACTACTGCAGCTGCACGGCAGTGGTGACAATTCACAACTTTCACAGATGGTGGCGCTTTGTGATCGACGTGGTGATGAGCCTCGGTAGAATATGCGACTGTTGCATTTTCAGGCACAGAAGTCTGAGCTACTTTTCTATCAATGCCTTTCCAAAGTAGAAGTGTGGGATAGTCAAGGAAAACATCTTTGCGAACTAATTGCCAGAACACTACAAAAATGGATTGAGACAGAAAGCTGCACATGGCTGGTTTATATGCAAGGCACTTGATCAGATTCCATTTCTAGCGAAACATGACAGGTAGCTGCGCATGCATTGTTTACAATTGTATGCATTTAAATATTTAAAACTCTGGTCCATTCATCAATCAGTCCATTTATTTTGTCCCACAGAGATAGGAGCGCCGAATAAAAGCTGCCATTTGGCAGCCTGATGAGCCCGCTGGCCCCATTACAAGGGTTCACAGCAGCAGAGACAAAATTAGAAATCGCATCAAATATAAAGACAGTAGAGATCACACTGTTAAAGTAACAAGGTAGAAAATATAATAATACAAAAAGTATCTATACTATCAAATTATGCTCTCGAATTTACAACTTTGAAGTGTAACTTGCTTGAAGCACAATAAAAATATTTAACAGAATAAATTATTGAGATGACACAACATGTAGCACAAGCACTGCATTCAGGAGTTGAAAACTTGCAGTAGGTACCATCCATATTGCGCCTCTCTTTGTCTTGTAATCTTTTTTTCTTCTAAACATTAAAGCGCTGTCAAATTTAAATCGCGCATTTAATCTATAGTGGTACAACTTGTGGAATGTAATGACACAAGCATCGATATATAAATCTGCTGTTTGTCCCAAAAAGGGTCCTAATGTCTATAGCGCGTGATCTCACGTCCATTCACCAAGGTACTGGTCTGAACATACAGGAGGCCACCTTGTCGTGGCAACCTGCAGCACTATTGAACATCATTGCCGACAGGCGGCAACAGGGGGAACAAGAGGAATGGCATGTGCATGAGAATAAATGCTTGGGCTAGGGTCTTTATTAAGCGACATGTCTGTTGGTGCCAAAATCCCCCAGTCATCGCTCTTCCAAGTTTTAACCTCAATGGCATCCGTGGAGCAGCTAAGCAAGAACCATGGCGTTGTCAGGGCCAGCATCATGAAAACAATTACTCTCCTGACTGACGAATTGCAGCCTTTGTTCCCAATGCCTCCCAGTTGGACTCGTGTTAGCTGCCTTGACAAGAAAACATTCGACTACGCTTACAAGGAAGAACTTGTGGCAGCGGCCGAATACAACCGAAAGGCATCCGGTGTCCAGAGCATTGTTCTTTGGGAGCTTGCAAAGCAATCGACGGCAACGAGTGCCCCAAGTCTGGACTTTCCTCTACCGAATGCCGACAGTCACTACATCTTGCATCTCAGCAGAAAATGAGGTTAGCGACTCTTCACCTGCAACGTGAATGCAACGTCCAGTTCAGGGAATGGTGAAACTCAAAGAAGGTTCAACACCTACGAGTGCTTTGTCATTAACTTGCAGCACGACTCCTCTTCCCGACTGCGATCCTTCTGCAACCTGGTGTCTCGGTGTCATTGGAATTAACCCATCTACAGTGTAAAATGGCTAGGCTCATGCAGAACTTATAATATTTGAAGACAGCATCACAAAGTTTGATGGATGCTACCAGGCACCGCTGATGATACAAGCTCCAGGGATACCTTGAGGCAGTGAAACTCGAAGATTAGTCGAGCGCCGTTTGCAAGCCCAAGTCAATAAATTTTCACAAGTCTCCGCTCCTGAAGCACTAAGACACGGCAGTCTGAGCGTATTTTAACAAAGAGCACGCAGGGCAAGTTGAAAAAGTGCTACTATATGCCGCATCATGCAGTTGTCCGTCGAGATGCTGTCACGACAAAGCTGCTTTGCACGCGCTTGGTCATCCCTGCTCGAACGATATCATGTTCAAGGGTATAAAGCCAGGCATTGACATAGTGCAGCTGCTACTCGTCTTCCTATGTCACCCAGTCGTTCCAATTGCGGATATCAAAAAGTGCAGATGCTTATTTGCCCGGAAGTTTACAACATGCTGCGATTCCTCTAGATTGACCGGTTGTCCTCAGATGGTGACCCATCTCCACCTGTGGTGACGAGGATGACGTGGGTCCCATTCCGAGCCTCATCCAGTCCTTTTTTGCTAGCAGCTACTATTCGCCATCACCTAGCGGTTTGTCAAGAACGATATCCGGAAACTGGCTTTGCTGGAAAAAGCCTTTAGTGTAGACGACCTCATCGTGGGACTTCCGAATGTGAATAAAGCTGCAACAGTGTACAGTGAAATGCGCAAAATGTTCTCTGAAGCAAGCACAGAACTGTGCAAGTGCACCTCCAATTCAGATGCTTTGTGCAAATGCTTTCTGTGCAACAATGTTGCTGTTAAAGAAGAAACTGGAGATTCCCGAAATCGCATACCTTGGGAACGGGAAGGTGACCAGATTATCCTTACTGCACATGAAGCATCCGACTTCGCAGCGAACAAGCCTTTTAACAAGTGCATCGTGCTTCAGACATTTGCAAGGGTGTACAATCCTTTGGAGTATTCAACGCCAATTACACTTGTCGCAAAGCTGCTTTTTCAAGACTTGTGGAAGAGGAAACACGCATGATATGATGCCCTTCAGCAAGAACAAACAAGCTGAAGCAGTTGGCCTACTGAATTGAGCAGCATGAACGCCTGTGGCATCGTCAGGGCGAAGGTCAAAAGGAAGTTCATTGCAGATAGAGCTCCCTGATGGGGAGGCTGGTGGGGGCGCTCATCAGATTGACAAAATATGCATTCACACGTTCACTTGGGCGCAGCAGTCTCAACACCGAGGCCCTCTCTAATGTTTGCTGTGAAGTCGTAGCGGTCATAAGCACGACCTCTTATATGGACACAAACCCAGATAAACTGACATGGTGCTTGTGCACGATAACAGCACACGTCCGCTACTATGGAAGCTGGGCAGAGTTCTATCAGTGCTTACAGGAAAGGACGGTATTGTGCACCATATGGAGTCAAGAACTTGCAGGGGAAGAGCGTGGGTTCTGGCTCGGTGCCAGCGCAATCGCACGCTGCTGCCTGAAAAGCGATGCTGACCTGTTGCCTAAGCAACCCACATTCGGTGGGGTGGAATGTATTGAAAATAGACAACAGCCCAAGGATAAAACAGCGGTACGATCGAACCTTAATTGGGGAGGCTTGACCCAGTCCACCACAGTTAACACCGCTAATGGTCCAGGCCATGCCGCTTTCAATGGTACGGAGATACGGCACTTGAGGACTAAGTTCCGTTTTCCACAGCCCGAACAACCCTTTCGGCGCAGGGTGAGTGCAGATTTATCATAGTTTGGTGAAATACGAGTGGGTACCCAAAAGTAACCGAATTGTTTTTCAAAAGCTGTATAGTTATTTATTTTTCAAACAACAACCTTACCACCTTCAAAATACTCTCCATTACACTTATTACATTTGTCCAATCTGAGATTACATTTTTTGAAACATTTTTCAAACTCGTCTGTTTTGATGGTTGATAGCTCCCTTTCTTGTTCTTTTTCTTCACCTCTTCTGCGTCGTGCAATCACAGTCCTTTCATGTTTTTCTTCATTCTAGGAAACAAAAAATGTCGCACGGAGCTAGGTCAAGTGTGTAAGGGAGTCATGTTACTTGAGCTTTTTATTTAGAAGTACTGAAGAGATTGCATAACAGCGTGCAACAGAAAAGGCCTCATTTGTGGAAGTCGGGGAACAGTGTTTATAATGACGACAATGCTCCAGCTCATGCAGCCATCTCAGTGCGGCAATATTGGCAAAAAATAGCACGACTCCCTTGCCACATGCCGCCTACTCAACTGACCTTGCTCTGTGCGACTGTCTTTTTTTTGTCCTCTTGTGAAAGCAGAACATGAAAGGAGCGCAATTTCACGATGTAGAAGAGATGAAGGGGGAAAAAAAGGAGCTGTCAACCATCATAACAGACGAGTTTGAAAAATGTTTTAAAAAATGGAATCTCAGATTGGACGAATGTAATAAGTGTAATGGAGAGTACTTTGAAGGTGGTAAGGTTGTTTTGTGAAAAGTAAATAACTACATAGCTTTTTAAAAACAATCCCGGTTACTTTTGGGTACCCCCTCATACAACAGGGTTCGCCTCTCGGCGAAAATGGCGCAGCGGTAGCAGCAATGCATTGCACGTTCAAACCACAGCATCTTGCCAAGACACATGCCCCGCAGCGCTGTTGAAGTACTGCAGATATATATCTCTCACATATCGTGCCATGCAGGCAAAGTTATGGGCCTTGGTGCGGGCCACCTGCATGGGTGGCTGTACAACTAACTGCCGCCACTGGCCACTCTGCCGTTGACCCTGTGGGCTTACAGAGTCGGCATAGCCGGGCCCACAGTAAAAGTCATCACTCCCTGTGCGGGCATCCATCAGGAAGTTGTGTAGCACGCACAGTGCCTTCACCGTCTCCTCTGCGTTTTCAGGACATTCTCCCATTGCTCTCTCCAGAATTCTCCAGCGGGTCACCAGGATGCCAAATGCATTCTCGACGCACCTTCTGCGTGATGTAAAAAAAATGTTTGTGGTAAATCATGAGCTTTCAGTTCTTACAAAAGCAGCATAGTAAGCATTTCAACTTGCCTGGCTCTGCTCAGGCGGTAGTTGAATATTCTCTTGCGAGCCTCCAATCCTCGCCCAGGGTATGGCCTCATAAAATCAGTTCTGAGCTGGAAGGCCTCATCGCCAATGAAAACGCAAGGAGCCGGCAGGGTTGTATTCGGCAGTGGCAGGTCCCGGGGAAGCTGCAGCTTTCCTTCGTCAAGTAGTCTCCCAAATATGGACTGCTCCAGCACTCCGCCGTCACTCTGTTTGCCATAGGCACCCACGTCCACAACAACAAACTTGTAATTGCTGTCAGCCACAGCAAGAAGGACAATGGAGTAAGTGCCCTGCAATAAAGAAGTAACCACGAGAGTGTACCGGACTACTGTCGTGGAGAGACGTGCACAAGAATATATTTACAAAGCAAGTAGCAGCATAACACACCAACAAGTGTAGGATCAGCTCATGCGCGCCCAGGAACCACCCCCTATATTCTCATCATCCAAGCACTGAGCTAAGCCGCTGCGTGCCACAAATCTGAGCTGTCGGTTTCTGCAGTGAGGAGCTACAAGTCTCGGGTATTGTGTGCGTGGAATGTGCATAAGGATGTAGAAGCTTCCACGAAGGAAAAATGAGCGGCAAGGTTAGTGGAAGACCATCTCAGAGCTTTGAAAAACCTGAGGCAGGACCAACTAAAGTACTTCTGCGTCAAAGATGATAAACAAGCACATTTTTATTATTGCGATAGCAATTATATGGACACTTCAACTGGATTTCTGCCGTAGCCGTGAGGTTCCGTATAAAGTCCAAGGGTGATAAAATCGTCGCCGCGTGCCATATGCGCGAGCGAAAGTGCGCGGGGGATACGCGCTATCACGGAGAGCGTACGAACAGCGGAAAGCAAACATTTGAAATGTTAAATCAAACTTTTCTGGCACTTCTTGCCGATTTCTACATTCACATCTTATCTGACCTTTATTTAAAGAATTCCTTATGCACTCCAAGCTGGTTCATTGCCTGTTGTGTTCACTGTGTTATTATTCAAGGCAGAATATGAATAGTTGTACATGAGTTCCACGAGTTTTTTCATCACAAACCAACTGGCCTGAAGCATTGCTTTAACTTGTTGCATATTGCAAAATTATACACACCTTGTAGTTAAAGTACATGCTTCCATATTTCCCAGGGCACTTGATATGTACATGTTTGCCGTCGACAGCTCCAAGGCAGTTTGGAAACTGCCAGGTGTGCCTGAACCCCTCAGCGACATGTAGCCAAGTGGCAGTATTGGGTTTCTGTATGTTAAAAAAACAATTTAGAGCATGAAGCAGCTTTTACAGTGAAGGGTAGTACTTTGTCAGTGCACTGCAAGCTTAGAAACACCATTTTAAGATTCACCATGCATGCCAGGTGACCGATTGCAACTACAGTCGAACCCAGGTAGATTGAATCCACATAACGAATTATGTGTATATTGAACAGCTCAAAAATCCCCTGTATAAAAGTTTTCTTCTACATATCGAATTACCTAATATAAAACTTTTTTGTGATCCCCTTCAGATTCAATATATTGGGGCTCGACTGTATATTCTAAGCACAAACACAATACAGAATGCCCCTGTGGGCATGTTGCACAAGTCAACACTGCAATTTCTTCAAGCTACAACTGCTGGTGAGTGCGCTGTATGGCCCAACTTGGCACCATGCTAAACTTGATGAAATGAACAGATGGTCATTTAGCCCATAATTGCAGGAGATGTGGTTCTGTTATTCTGTTTAGCTCCACAACGATTCTTGGCACGAGAAGAACGCGAACGCCAAGGGAGATTTTTTAAATATTTTCAGATTAGGAAGCACAGTGACCTTTGTATTAAGGCTCAGTCAGTCACAAATGGTCGCTTTTCTCGAAAAGCGACCATTTTGGGCCAGTCGCTCGCTGCTCAATTTTTCAGTCGCGCAACCGTTGTCGCAAAGCTGCTTAACCAATCGGCGCTGCGCTGAAAGTGATGTTATGGGTTTTTATCCAGCGTTGTCCATGCCACCATATGCAGACTTGTGATGTTGGGTCGCAGCAGTTGCAGCAACTTGTCAAATGTATGCGGTCGCATTCGCTGGAAACTAAACCAGCTGGAAAAGAAAGCACAACACAAACCCTTTTTCCAGCTGCCATTCGTTAGATGAGCACGCCACCCAAAGGTGAACAGCAGGTGAACAGCTTCGCTTTAATATTATGTGCCGAATCCCACGCAATGCAAATTACAAATGACAACTTGCTCTCGATAATACTCGTCATGTGCACAAAGTTCGGGCAGGAGGTGGCTTGCGTGGCCGGCCACTTCATGCGAGCGGAGGCATGGGCGCACCTACCAGCATCGCGTTTTTTTCGGAGGCTTGCTCGCTGCCACAGCTGACACCATGGCACAGCACATCAGCACAGGGACATCTTTCTGTTCGCTCGAATTAAAATCTGTGGCTGTTGCCGGAATGCGAAACCAATTTACACAGTACCAGTGAAGTGCGTGTGAACTGCGTAGATTCCTAGAATTCTCGCTGAAAACGATAATCTATGCGATTGCGACTTGCGGGTCGCGTTCAGCTGGGCTTGCCAGTGTGAACATCGGTCGCTTTTTGGTCGCGAATCGCAAATGGTCGCGCGACCTCCTCAAGTCGCCGGTGTGATTGAGCCTTTAGTGTACCGTCGCTCACAATCCTGACTGAAAAGGAGTGTTCACACATAGAAATCTGATTTTGATTGCATGTGCCCATGACAGGGAAAAAAGTGGTTTTGCGGTATCTTGTGCTGGTGCATGCACTTGGTACGAACCGTGCGGGTTTTCGTACATAATAAAGTCAGTTGATAGTTCAGCATCGTCCTGTGAACTTCTTGTTTCTGTGTATGAATCTAGTTCGCTGTTTAATTCCTTGTTCAATATGTACCAATTCGCCCAGCACTTAGCCTTGCATAAAGATTGTAAAGTGAAAAGGACAACTAGTTCACATAATAAAAGGTGTGCTGAGCACTTTGGCAAAAGCACAGCTTGCACTATTTTGAGGTGTACGACCATGAGGTCGAATTGTTTTTTTCTTAAGTGCAACTAGAGCTTGAACATTGGAAGCAATTGCCTGTAACAAATTTAACAGGTATACCAACCGGCATGTATAGCGGCTGCAGTCTGCTCCAAAGTGCTCTGCATGTGACTCGGACAGCCAGTCGTGCCGTTGATATGCCCACTCGGAATGAAAGGGCTATATCCTGCATGACGTCACCAGATGATAGGTACCTGCAACAGGGGTGAGAATGGCAGGTTTGAAAGCTTGTTGCAGACAATTTCAAAATTGTTTGTTACTGGTTAAGCACAACATATAAAATAAGCCTTTTAAAATGCTCATAATTCTTGACCAGTGGTATCCTGGCTCCTTTTCAATATCACAGTCTCTTTAATAACAGCTTGACACGTGCATATATTGCAGTGTTGTACTGGATGCGAGCCAGTTCCTGTTGGTAGAGGCCACTCGTGCTCTTTCAGGTGCTCATGCCTACAGTGGCCAGTTTGTCCCATGGATGCATTGTGACATGTCAAGGGAATTTTATAAACTACAAAAACAGTACATTTTACAAACTTGGAATGCTTCTTTTTACAATCTGGTCTCTTTTAATCTTTTGTGATACACGGCTGCACAACCTTGACACCTAAAATCTAGTTGGCTCTAATGACACCATGCAAACATTCCGGAAATAATGGCTTTATTGTGTCAGTTTCTGTCTTCATTCCCAGTCAGTGTCCCTCTTGCCCCTGTTAGTATGTGCTGCACATAGCGTAATAACAATGAATGTGCACCAACTAGCCCATTCATCACTCTGTTGCTTCATACAATTGTGTCGCGCAACCAAAGGGATGACATGTATGCACGCCTGTCCTTACTGCTTCTGTCATGTTCTGCACAACACAGAATTTTTCTTATCAGTATATTTTGTATGATTTGCTCTCAATCTGTCCTTCATGATAATTCCTCTCAGCATGCTCCTTAGGTTTGTTTTATAAGCAGGAGTATGACGTAATAGATATGTTCGTTGAGATTAGTGCCTTGTCCTGTCTCCTATCAGTGTCGTCCTGTTTGCAGTACAATTTATTACTTATAGCCACCAACTAACCGTCAACATATTCTGTTTTTATTTTTGTTTCATTGTATTACATGCAAATAGAGGCCCTAATCAACTGAATGAACACTGCAGTGGTCGAAAGGGACATAAAACTTTAAGTATACAATGCAACACCTTACACAAATGTGGTATACATTACCTTAGTGTCATGGCCAGTCGCTCAGCAGGGCATATCGGCTCTCTGATGACATGCTTCCTCTCAAGGTCTTCGCGCAAGAGGCTTAGAAGGAAGTCAAATTGATGTGGAGTCATACGGTAGTACTTTTTAAAGTACTCTACGTCTCCGTTACGCATTCTGTGCATCTGAGGAAGAGAGATGCGCATTAATTCCGTTTCTCTTTAGAGATTGCAGCAAGTTGTCTTAACAAACAGCACAGTGTTTCAAGTGATGGCTTTAGCTAGGGAGGTGCAGTGCAACTACATGGAAATGGAAATACGTTTTTTTAGACATACACAACACGGAACTTTACGAGGTCTGTTGCACGAAAAGAAAAATTTTGTAAATGTTGGAATGAGGTTTTTTACTTAGGTCATCAATTTATTTTACAAATATTCCAAAAAATTGCAAAAAACACTACAGTGTTTAACTTTAACTTAGAAGCAAATCAAGATATAAACGTATTAAATACATGTGAAGAGACATCTGAAATGGGCAAAGGTGATGTATTATACACCACTCTCAAATTTACCACTAATTTGTAGGCCTTTTGAAAAACCCTCATAAGCATTGCAAGAACCTTGCGTAAACGGTACACAGCTTACAGAGCTCCGACATCCGTTTTCGGTGCAGCGTTACGGATTCGTAAACTTCGTGTTTCACCTTTTTTTTAGACTTGCGAATTTGTGGCAATTTTTCTTAGTATGAGGCCCTACATCAAAATTGTGCTTTCTGTAACTTCACCTTCAAACGCAACTTCAGTAGAATCGGTCCAACGGTTGTTTGACGACAGCATTTCTGCATGTTAAATGTATCTTGGTACGGAAATCCAAGTTGGTGCAGTGCTAGCATTCTTAATGTCAAGGTAACATCCTCGATAGTAAAGTTACACTTGTCAGGCATGCAGCAATGACGGCACTTAACTATTCCATCAGTATCGCGTTGCCTAAATTATTCATTATCTGTAAATGTAATGCCGAAAAATGCGGTTGCCTAATCCTGCTTTTACGGTTACAATAACTGAAGAGAACGCTACTCACCGTCGTAAAATACTCGCTTTCGGTGTGCCGTTCTCTCCATGACGGTCGCACCCACCACTTTCGCTTCTCTCTCCGTTTCTTCTGAATCAGAAGAACCTTCATTTTAAGTAGGAGCAGTCTTCTGCGGCGGTCGAGGTGCAGCATTGCGGGAATACGCACAGCACGCTGAACACACGACCAACACAACTCGCGAAACAACAGGGTTTCCGCTAGTTTTCGCGCGCTGCGAGTAGACCACAGTTGCCGGTACCTTTATGTGAATTCGTCTAACTTTAGGACATAGTTATGTTGGACTCCCAAACTATTCTTTATTGTGAATAACCATGGCAAAACGGATCATCGTTCACAAAAAGAAGCCATCCATATTGTTTTCAACTAGCAAAACAACCGTGTATCAGTATTGTTTCTGACGTCAATACGATGAGCACCAAAATTGGTCAAGCAACAATGAAAGAGTGACAATGTGGGCGGAGCATCAGCGAACGACGCGCCGCACGCTCGTTCGCATCATGTGTCCCGAATCGTCGTATGCGGCAAGTCGTACTGCGGCGCGTCGTACGACGGATCGCACGCAAAATCGCATCGTGTGTCTCGCGCTTTATGTGTGCTGGAGCTATGCCCGATGTTTGAAGGTGGGTATTCTGCCTTCCGCGTTAGCACACTCTTTGGCTGTGAAGCTCATCACAGGAACACTAAAAAGTGTCCTCAAGAAATCGAGGCATCACCAAGTGGAAGAGAGCTTCCGGACCCATGTCTAACATTTGCTTGCAGTGGGGTGACCACTGTATTATCATATTCACAAGGTCAGTCATAGTCTCAAATAGACTGTTGGGAAAGCTGGAACTTCCCTTTTATTTTTCACGTCGAGCAACCGGGGTAGATTGTGCGAAAAGGTGACTTGGACCGAGCCTTGATGCGAAGTGTAGCAAGAGGCAGAACAGCAGTTCATCAACTGTGCGGTTGTAGTTTACGTTATCCCGCTATCCTGCAGCTGCAACTACGCAGGACACACAAGTCTAGTATATATATGTTTGTCTGTAAACAAAATCTTTTGCCTGCGTTTGTGCTGTCTTGACTTCTCCCGTCCTTTCCTACTGTCCCCAAGTAATCGCATAGGTGCATTCTTGTTTAACTTGCAATTATGAGATTCATGCTTGGGAATATAATCAGAAACTGTGCCATATGGATGGCATAATTCATTACACGTGTTGGTGTTAAAGAAAGTAAGTGGCTGTGTAGTCTGGGTAGGGCTTCAAATCTGCTTGTTATAGCAATTCTTAAGTTGCTTCCAAAATTTGAGATACAGCGATTCAAGCTATATCTGTGAAAACAGTGCATCATGTTACAAGGAAATGTTAGAACAATCATAGGAAATAGCTCGGTATTGTGTGAGGTTGTAGAAACTTGCTTTCAACTTGCTTTCTACAGCATTTTATAAAGATGCTTTTTTAACTCCCGCATCTGTCGTGTTGCCTCATCACAAAACTGTAAACAAATATGAGTATTATGCCTTGAGTTGAAGTAAAGATTACATGAATATGATGAACCCTTGCCGACGCTGCGTACACAATTGTATACACCAATATAGTGCATTAACAGCAATAGCATTGATTAAAGTAAGGATATTTAAAATGCGTCATGTACATCATGAAACTCTTCTGATTGAAATAGTGCTGCAAGTTTGAATTCCACAGGCAAATTGTTTTAGTAAAGCAAGTATGAAGGTAGATGGTTGGGTACTTTGCTTGGTGTATGTCATCGTATGTTTGTCACTTCTTTCATCGTTTTTTTTTTTCAGTGTGTTACACCAGTCATAATTTTCGAGTGGCTGGATAGATGCTATTCAAGCCTGGTAGACATGAAATAGTTGATGTTTGCTAATCTGATGTACTTGCACCGAGTTTTTGCATAGAGTGCACATTCTATAAACTTGACAAACTCACTAAAGAACTGAAAACTCTTAATCTATTGTGCATCTATAAGCATTTTATGAATCTGAAGACGTAAGAAAAGCGGTGAAGATAAGTTTTTAATCAATACAACTAATTGGCATGTGAAAGGGTTAAGGAGAGACGCTCCTTGAAACTATTTCTCAAAACATCGCAACATAGCACCTCAGGGTCTCCCACCTTAACCTCTTACTACTGTTTTGCAAATCACGATGTTGACTGAATGCAATTATTTTCTGACCAGTCCTGCGTGTAATGTAGAGAAAATTAACACGCCTCGTCTTACACGAAAATAAATTCGAAATCATTTATTTATTGCACTCACTTGGCAGCATTCTGAACTGTTCTATATCAGTATAGTACTTGCGATTCACCTTTGTATTGCTGAGTACAGGTAGAGATATGGTTAGTTGTTTACTAGAAAGGATCGTGAATTTTCCACCTTCTGATTGTAGCTTAGACAGTCACTTGTACTTCACAAAGAGTGGACTGTGGTAGCTAGGAAATATAGTTTTCCTGAGAATTTTCATACATGCAATTTTGATTCTGTCTGCTAGCATGTTTGTATTACAGCATGAATTTCATAGATTCGAGGCTCCATGAAGGTACATTCTGTCGTTGAATGTCTATGAGATAGTTAAGCAGGTTGACTGTATCTAGTTGCAACTCCTAATGTTCTGTGGCAGTTACGTTTGTGTGGTTTGGTGCTGTCAGTGTAAGTTTAACATTTATTTCCTTCTCCCAGGAAGGATACAAGCATTGAGGAGGGGATTGGCTTGGAGGGGATTGTATCGGGTGAGCGAAATGCTGCTCTGATGTTCTTTGTTGACGATTACGGTGGCTCTTGTGGCTGTGCGTCTGGGGTAAGACCCCGCATCCGCGTAGGCTGTAGTGGGTAATGTCCCGTATCGCTTGTGTATGGTCCGGGTCCGGGCTTCCCTTCGCTGTGCGTGGTGCACTGTGTGCATGTTGCGAGGTAGAGTAGGTACGGTGATGTTGCTCCGGATGGCATGGAGTAAGCTAACAGTCCAAGGCGGCGGATGGCTGAGAGGAGCAGATAGCCCCAGGCGTAAGAGGATGTGCCTCCCCGCTTCCGTAAGCGCCCACCTTGTTCGCTGGCTGCATAAATGTGCCTCGATCCGCCCCTCGGCCGTGTTGTGCACGCCTAGTCGTAGTAGGCGTTCTGTGGATGTACTGATCGGCAGTTCCATCGCCTGCTTATATGGCTTTCTGATCATTGTGTTGATTTTCGTGAATTCCGTCGCGCTGAGTAGTGCTATGGAATAGCGTAAGTTATTCGAGACACGACGAAGGCTTGAACAAGCCGAAGCGTGTCCGCCTCTTGTCTTGGTTGTTATTCGCCGGATCATGTGGGTAACTTGGGCTGTTGTAATCTTAAGCTTGTTAAATAATATTGTGTTGGTGCGATCCGACTGGAAAACCATTCCTAATGTCTTTACGCTCTGAGACGGAACGATGGTGTGTCCCTCCAGTTGTATGTTGATAGTGGGCGAGTCGGATGCGTGCTTCTTTCGCGATGAGACCCCAGGAGTAGCTCCGACTTTGGGGGGCGCAGCTGACGCCGCATATGACGTGGTGAGCATAGTCGCTCACCACGTCTGCCGCTTCCTGCAAGCGGCTCTCCATTGCCCCAATGGACCCTGTGGACGACCAGATGGTAATGTCGTCGGCATATAGGCCATGCCAGATCCCCGGGATGTTATCGAGGAGCGGCGGAAGGCCTAATAGGGCGATATTCAAAAGGAGATGGGATAACACTGCGCCCTGTGGTGTGCCGCGCCCGCCCAGTAGAAAGGAGTTTGTTGCTTGCTCCCCGACACTTAAGATGGCTTTTCGATCTAAGAGGAAATCTCTGATGTAGGATTACTTCCTGGCCCCACAGCCCAGCGTGCTTAGCCTCTGTAAGATTGCTGTATGCTTGACGTTATCGAACGCCCCTTTAAGATCTAAGGCGAGGATAGCTGTCGGGAGTTGCGTGTCGCTGGTACAATTACCTCCTCTTTCAGCTGAAGCAGCATGTCTTGAGTTGAGAGGTGTGGACGGAATCCTATAATCGTTGTTGGAAGTTTCCCCGAGTCCTCCAGGAATGGTTGTAGCCGGTTGAGAACGATGTGCTCTAGGATCTTTCCTACACACGAAGCAGGGAGATCGGTCGTAGGTTCTCAATGGCTGCTGGCTTGCCTGGCTTTGGTATCAGACGAACCTCGGCCATTTTCCAGTCCTCGGGAAGGTTTCCTTCCCTCCATACTTTGTTAAGGTGAGCGGTAAGCTCTAATAGCGAGGGGTTGTCAAGATTGACAAGTGCCTTATTGGTGATTTGGTCCATTCCCGGGGCTGTGTGGTGTCTCAAGCCCATTATCGCCATTGTCACTTCATGTAGATGAATGTCCTCATCTAGCAGCTCGTTCGGGGTGCCGGTGTAGGGTAGCAGAGGCTCCGATTTATGGAATGCTACAGCAAGTTTTGACAGCATATATATAGAAGTGGTTGAGCCTTTCATCGCTCGGCTTCGTAAGTTCCAGGCATTTACGGGGTCAGATGATCAGGGAAGCAGTTTCCAACAGGCGAAGCACCTGCTGGCGCCCAGCGTTGTGCTGGGCATGTTCGATTCAGCGTTCCATCGTATACTTGTTTCGACAGACGCGTCCGATGTTGCCTTAAAGCAGTGCTGGAACAAATCGATGGCCATGTGGTTCGCACTAACACATTCGCTTCACAAACATTACCGCCAGCTGAAAGCGAATACGCAATACGAGAAAAAGAAGCCCTGCCTAGCATATGGGCATGGGAACACTGGGGTGCATACCTTTGGGGGCCTGCTTTCAAACTTAGAACCAATGATCAAGCATTAGTTGTTTTACTCGCTTCTGGGAGTACGGACAGCGTTCACATCAAATCACACGTTGAGCAGCATGACTTCTTCGTAATAATTTTATATTTATTACCAAAAGGGTCCATCTGATAACATCATTGCTGGCGCTCTCTTTTGCCTGGCAGCTCCGCACATAGGCAGTATATAGACAAATGAGGAATTGTCTGCCTAGTTCAGCGAACTTCTGTCACGAAAAAAATAGTACCAGCAGGCAGTGGCCGATGACGCCACTTTCACACAACTGAAGCCATATGTTACTGGGTCATGATCGTTTCATAAAACAATTCCGGAGTGTCTTCAACATTTGTTCCGTGTGTAAGATTAAGCTACTCGTGGTAGATGTGCTGCTACTAGGCGTAGAGAGACTGGCTCCGCGTACACTTTGGTGGCCAGGAATGGAAAGTCAGGTAGAGCCGGCCGTCAAAACTTGCAGTGTATGTAAAGAATGGGACAGAAGTGTGAAGTCAGTCGCCGGCTTCTTTGCAACCGGTCGAATTTCTTGTCGACTTCGGAAAAATTGGCGACAGATACGGTTGGTAATTTGGAGATAGCTCCGTTGAGATGCAGCTTCATATTGGACACTGTGCTGGCCGACCTGAAGTGGCAAAGCTGCCTCGTCTATTTAGATGACGTGGTCGTTTTTTTTTCTCAGCCAGATTTTCTGAGAATCTTATCCGACTACATCAGGTACTCGAGGCAATCCGATCGGCTAGCCTTACGCTAAAGCCTCAGAAATGCCTTTCGGCTACAAAGAGCTGAAGTTTCTTGGTCATATCGTCAGCGCGGAAGGCGTCCGTCACGATCCCGACAAAACTGCTGCTGTGGCCGCTTTTCCAACCCCTACCGATAAGAAAAGTGCCGGACGCTTCCTTGGGTCTGTGTGCGTACTATCGGTGCTTTATCAGTAATTGTTCAAAGATTGCTGAACCGCTTAATCGTCTCACAAGAAACGATATGCCGTTCATTTGGAGCGATGACCAAGAAGCCACTTTCACCGAGCTCTGACACCGCTTGGCTTCACCGCCCGTTCTTGGACACTTTGACGAACAGGCCGAGGCTGAAACTCATACAGACTCCAGCAACATTGGCCTGGGTGCGGTACACGTACAACGGCAGGAGCGCATTGAAAGAGTTATCGCTTTCGCAAGTCGCACTCTATCGCGCCCGGAGTTCAACTACACCACTACGGAGAAAGAATGCCTTGCATTCGTACGGGCTCTTGCAAAATTTCGGCCTTACCTTCACGGCCGCCCATTCAAGCTCGTGACAGATCACCACTCGTTGTGCTGGCTGGCAAGCTTGAGGGATCCTTCTGGACGACTGGCACGGTGGAGCCTACGCCTGCAGGAATACGATGTGACCATCGCATACAAGTCCGTGCGCACACACGTAGACGCCGACAAGTTGTCGCGCGCGCCTATCGAATCTCCTGATAAAGACATTGAGGACGACAGCGCTCTCCTTGGGGCTGTAAGCGTGACAGATTTGTCCCAACTGCAGCGAGCAGATGAGGAATTACGACCTATTATCGAACATCTGGAAGGCCACAACGCCACTCTGCCCCTACAAATACCTCGCGGACTGTCGTCCTTTTGTTTACGACAGGGCGTACTGTATAACGACTCTGCTGCTAGCAACGGTAGCTTTACCGCCAATGTTTACCGCCATCAGCCAGATTTTATACCTATGTTATACCCAGATACCTATGTTTACCGCCATCAGACCAATTGGCAAATCGAGGGATTCAATAGCACGCTGAACCTAATTATCCTGCATGATACCTCGTCACGTCCAGGACAGGTATCACATTGCCCCAATACCACGCAACATGGACCCTAACCTACACTCCGGAAGGAGGAAAGCGAGGGCCCAATATATAGAGAAAACATTCAGGTTCGATACCACGGCCCGTTTTACGGACGCCGCTATGTACGGAACTGAAGAAAAAGGGCCCAGTGGCAGTGGTCTGCGACCGCCGAGGCCACGTCACCTCCAGTGCATCGACCCGCCCCTGCACGATCACGGAAGCGGAAGAGCTGGCCATCGCTCAAGCCATCCTCGAAGGCCAACACGCAAGCAAACCACTGACGATCCTCACGGACTCCCAGCAGGCCTGCCGCAACTTCCTACAGGGAAGAATCGCAAGACCTTCGGCACAAGTCCTAGCCCAAATACCCAAGGAGGACACTGACGACAACACCATCATAACCATCATTTGGATACCGGGTCACGCTGCCATCACGGGTAACCTGTATGCCGACAGAGCAGCTCGAGAATTTGCACATAACCGAGCACTCATCACGCCGACTGCAGATGACCCTGACCCAGTTGACCCCGAGTATTCAGCAATCCTGAACTACCACAGAGGGAGTCGCTTGCGATATCCCCCACCCCATCGAATACTAAAGACGGAGGATGCCGCTGCCTGGCGTAGGCTCCAGACAGGCACTTACACGAACCTACACATATTACATCGCATGCACCCCACAGCCTACAGGGACGAATGCCCGTGGTGTGGGGCCACACCAACCCTATACCACATTACGTGGGAGTGCACGCTACAGAACATAGAACACCATGACACGAACACCACGAGGGAGCAGTGGGAGGCACTGCTGTCCAGCTCGGCCCTCGACGACCCGCTCAAGCTGATCCAGAGAGCAGAGAAGATGGCAAGAGCCAGCGGAGCCATGGACTAGGAGCCCCGACCATTAGCGATGCCCCATTGGGGCAAGACAAAACTATCTTTAGATTAAAGTTCATCTATCTAACCTAATTATCCAGCACTCTAAAAACAGTTGCACCCTTTGGCGTGCATTTTTGCCACACAACAATAATCGTCATCTGTCTTGCTTGCGTTTCCTATCTTGAAAACTCTGCACTTGCTACTTTCCTGTCGAGAACGTTGTGTCACGCTGATGACGCTCTTGTCGTTCGTGACCGAGAAGTGCCTGGCGCACAGCGTTAAAGTAAGGAAAGCCACGCAAGTCAGAGGACGATTATTGTTCTGTGGCGAAAATAGGCCCCAAAGGGTGCAACTGTTTTTAGAGTGAGCTTGCTCCTAAGGGGCGATCACTAAGGCGGGCAGCGGGTTTGTTCCTGCAGTTATTCTCCCCAATCGATTGTAGAGAAAGCGACTGGCTGTTGTTGGTTTCCCATCATCTACAACAATGGCGGATGACGCAACCTAGGAAATGTCTAAGTTGAGGCAATGCGTAAAATGTCACCAGCGGTATGGCAGACCCTATACGGCCAAACAACGAGTTGCAAAGAAAACAACAGTGTCTCTAGGTCAATATGTCAGGGTCATGCAGCACAAAGTTTCCTAGAAGGGTGATGTTTCGTTTACCCTACCCAAAACGTCTTCAAGGAACAGCCTCCTGCGTCTTTGCTCCTGGATGATGGGATGTCAAGGAATCTAGCAAAGTTATGCAAGCTACCGGAGCCTGGCACAAAACAAAATAGCCTTCACACTAGCGCCACGTGGGTGCCTCCTAATTTCAGCGAGGGCTCTGAATGTGTGCCCTCCCTGCCTGCCTAACCCACGATGTGGGTGCTGTCGGCGCCTGATATGTCAGTGCAGGTACCACCCATTGAGCCTGTGCAGCCGTCCAATGTTCCTGTGCAGCCACCGCCCGATGTGTAGCGCAGCCAAAAAAGGGCTACCGTCGCTGGGGTTCTACGGCGTATTCGGATAATTTGAGTCGATTATCTTGCAAGCCTTTTGTTGCGTTAGTGCTCTTCAGGCGCTTTCCAGGGACTATGTATTTTTTTTTCAACATACTGCAGCCCCGAAAGGCTATCGCTGGAGTGGGGAAATACAATAAATGGAAAAGCGTAACAAAGAGCACTGAACCTCAATGATTAGTAATATACAAGGTTTATGGTTGATCATAAGGAGTTTTAAATGTTTGGTACAAAACAGAATCATCTGCGTACGTGCGGCATTTTACAGGAATATTGCTTGGCAGATCATTTACGAAAATAAAAAATAGAAGCGAACCTAATATTGAACGTTGATGCACGCCAGACGTTTCACTGCAAGTGGAGGATTGAGAACACTAAAGAGTACGTACTGAGACCGATTGGACAAAAAACAAGAAATCCAGTTAATGAATGCTTGGTTGTTAAAAATAACAATGACCTTTTTCAACAGTTTGGAGTGTGACACAGTGTCAAAGGCTTTGAAGATCTATATAGATTGCGTCAATTGGATCACCTGCATCGAAGTCCTGGATGATATCATGAGTGAATTCACTGAGTCTATGTTGTGGTCTTAAATCCGCGTCGAAAACCGTGTTGAGCATCCCATAAAACATTATTGGACTCCAGAAATTCAGTGATATGTTTGTAAGTTATGTTTTCAAGTATTTTACAAGAATGACATTTGATAGACACGGGTCTGTAGTTCAGTAAGAGCTCTTATTACCTTGCTAAGCGTTTTCCCGCCTACCTGGGTCCCTGGGTAGTCAGTGGTCATATGAATAGTGATCGGGCTGCTCTGCTGTGGTAACAGGGTTGAACCCACTTTTCGAGAAATTACTCAATTATACCAATTCGGCCACGCAATTTATCCTAAGCCCTGTAAGGGCCTTACGCAGGCAGAGGACGCACACTCCTCAGCCTTTACACCAAGACACTGCTGTGCACAGCAGTTTTAAAACACTTTGATCCGGCCTGTACAGGAAAATGCCCCCACTGTGCGGAGAAGTCTTCGGACATCTTCCACATGGCGTGGGCATGCCAATCAACCCCGAACCTCGCCCCAAAGCCAAAGCCTACCCGGGATGACTAGGAGGCAGCCCTGATCGGCTGCTCCAATCTGGCGAGCCAGAAAGCCCTGGTTGACCGAGCACGAGCCGCAGCAATCGCCAATGGGCTCCTGTAATGAGGAGTGTACTTGAAATAAAGTTTTTTTTTCAGACAGACAGAAGAAAGGCGGATCCACTTGGAACGAATTCTCAGGATGACACCAGTTTCGAGATAAAAATTCCCAAACCTTGCGGAGAATTGCATTGGCGTTCCAGTTACTATTAAGCTCAATGCCTAAAACAATATATTCTTTAGAAAGTAACTCGAACACCAATGCATTTCCCTGCAGAGTTCGGGAATATCTCAAAGCTGGTATCATCCTGAGAAATCGTTCTAAGTGGATCCGCCTTGCGAACTCCACGGCTAGAATTTGTAAATTGCACCATGCACCTTAAGGTAATTAGTTAAAATCTGAATCGGTGAAAATTTGTGAATTAGTTGATTTTGCATTTCACTTTTTCTTGCAAGTAATGTCCGCCTCTCCGAGTAGACCATATCATAATGTAGAATTGTGGTATCTGCGACAGCAAACAACACAACACTGTACGTGTCTCTGGTAGCATTCATTTCACTTACACTGTCATTTTCGTGAATGGGCAGGTATTCCATCGTTATCTTTGTCATGTTTGGGCTCCTCTGTTACTCTGACGTCTAACTGTGAACGATATCACAACAGGCATCACTGTATACAAGACTGATTTCTTCTTTTATGAAGAGACCCACGAAAGGTTCGTATTTGATGTCCTTCAGAAATGAGAAAATATACAATATTCGATATTCAAGGTTTTTTTTTCTTTAATATCTGCATTCAGTTCGAATAAAAACTTTGTCTATTCGCCCCCGCCTATTTATTACACGTGAAAGCTACAGTCGCAGAAAACTAATCACGTCGCACATTGGGGTAACATAATGTTGGTGGCGTTCCAGTCGCAACTGTATCGAACAGTGAGCGCCCCAGCAGCGGCTCCAGGAGTTAACGTGCAGTCGACTGCAAAGGCTGAAGGATCACGCAAGCTAGTACCAAATTCTTTCCGACGCACCTACCGCTGAGCCACCTACGTCTGCGCGGAGCGCTAGTCTGGGAATTTTTCGTCTAGGGGACCACCGGTAGGATAATTATTTTTGCCATGTCACGCATTTCAACTTCCACGTTCTCACGCATGCTCCCAACACGAACGATACGCAGTGATATTAGCCTAGCGGCGCGAGACCGTTATAGGTTCCGATAATGCTTTAATAACAGAAGTCCGTAGCCACGGTCATCGACAAATGTGTTGCACGAGAAAGACAGAGGTAGAAACGCCTTGTGCGGAGAAAGTAAATGGGCATGGAGTCGGCGATCTCTAACATAGCGCTGCTGTGACGCACTAGAATTGTCGCGTAAATGCATTAGGGCACGCGTTCGCGTGTTCTGTTTGTCGAGTGTACATGCTTCCTGCTCACGGTGCAAAGCAGGCACAACGCACATAGAGTTTCCCGTATTCTCGGGGTGCTGCCACACACCGGCTATGTATGAAGTAAGCGATAGTTAACGCAGCTAGAGAAAGTGCCACTTCAGTAGTTTTTGAACATACGAACAGAAACATAGCCATCCCTTCCACTGACCTAAAGCCTTTCTTGCGCCATGAATTACGAAAATATTGGAAAAGGCAGTGGGATAATCAAGTGCAAAATAAGCTACATGTAATCAAGCCTAGAATTGGGAAATGGATATCTCAGAAAACAACAAGACACAAGGAAGTGCTTCTTGCAGGTTAAGGATAGGACACACCTATGGAACACACTCGTATCTCCTTACAGGAAGTGATCCTCCGACATGTGATAGGTGTGGCGACATACTTACAGTTCTCCATGTTCTTATCCAGTGCCCAGAAATAGAAGCTCAGCGTAAAAAGTACTTTTATTCTGCGTATCGTGAGCACATCGCTCTTCACGCAGCACTCTTTCTTAGCCATGAGTCGCGTTTTGATTTTAATGCCGTCTTAAAGTTTTTAGCAGATGTAAACACGTTACAAGTCATCTGGCCAGGGTATCTGTAGCGCAGCCTCGACTTGCAGGCTGCAGCTGCAGTGCAAAAACATTTTACAGCACGTGCCTCTCAGTCCTTGATTTCAAGGACCTCTTGAGGCAATAGTGCTATTGCATATATTTTATTATGTCCCCGCTTTGTAATGAAACCTTTACGCTCATAGCTCACATCATTAGTCTTTGTCATTATTTTAACACTCATATATTTTACGCAATTTATAGCGATTTGTTTTAGGCCTCTTTACAGCCACCTTTTATGTACCATTTGCATCCTACTGTCCACTCCACCCATAATACATTCAGAACCCATCACCATTTGTCATGGCGCTCTTTGGCCATAGCTGGCCCTTGCGCCATTAAACACTACACATCATCAGATAATATGCTAATCATGGATCATATGTAGACTGAATGTGCGATAATACTTAGTCGCATTTGGAAAATACAATATTACACAGTTCTAATGTATGGGATTTACAATTATTATGTACGGGTGAGTTCATATTTCAACAATGATTTAATCTGTCCTGTAAAAGCGAAATCGTTCGTGTGTTGAATGCTACGTTTAAGTAAAATGACTAGAACACAAACGCGTATATCAAGAAGCACACTTCAGATCTAATACTGGTGGTACATTTACAAATTCATTACTACTGCACTTGTAAAATAGAAGAAAGCTTCAAAACTAACCGGAAGAGGAAGATAGTGACATGACCTTCACCACAGCACACTTAAACAATTTATCCAAAAAGAGAATTTCCTCCTTATATTTGTTACGGCTACCTGAAAATGAATACGAAAATGGTTAAGGAGCTTTAACGATGTTAGCTGATCTTCATGATCAAGCGCAAGGTGCATGCTTCGAGCCAATTTTGTGTCTTACTTCCTGAAATATCTTGCGACTGCAAATCATTTGCCTGATACGAAAAACGGACGTCTATAAGGCAATTTTTGTACAGATTTATGTTTAACTTACTGCTGATCAACTTTCACATCAAAATATATTCAGCAGGGCCAGCTTCTACGCGTCAAAACCTTCAATGCGCGAAAAACAATAGCCTACGAAACCATTCGACTTCATGAGAATTGTGCTTAAAGAACGTCAAAACCGCTGTACCGTGACAGGTAATGAGCAAAAGGGAAGTAGATTATTAAATGGCAGTGAGAAGGAGCAACGCTAGCTGTTGGGGAGTAACTGAACATAGACATTTATGCCTTACAATATAACAGCGCGAAACTGTAATACCCCTGTCACATGGCTCATGTAACGTTATTTGCAGTAAACGACATTCTTTCTGAATCTCATTGCGGTCTTTCTTTCTCAGTCTACACGGGTAAACAAAATGGCATTCGCAATTGATGGCAATGTTTATACGACAGGCTGCTCTAATAACGAAGCCTTACAAATCGTTCTTCTTGCTTACATATTTCCACTATATTGTTAGCAATACAATGGTAAACATTGGATGGTTATAAGAAATTATATTACAATTGTTTTAATGTATCGATTTTATAATTTTTTGCCAAGCCCCTGTCGTGGAGGTTACAAAAGTCGCGTGTGAACGATTTCGGGAAACTCATTCAATGGGCGAATGCCATTAGCTGTGAATGTCAATCACTATGCCTGTGTAGAAGGAACCAAAATGGCATTAACACATAATCTCATTCTCTGCGAATGACATTACACGTGCCGTGTGACAGGGGTATAACTATTTGAGGTACAATCTGACAGGTTAATGAGTGCGCGTAGCGTACTGCAGCCATGCGAGATTTCGTCACAAAGTACGTGGTTGGCATTCACTACGTGAATTCCTCGTCACGTTCATAGCGTAGCCCAAACACGCGTTCGCGATATAAGTTGTACGATTTCTTGATGTCGTAGTTGTTCAGTGATAAACGGGCTTATCGCATAGGCTTTTACATAGGCGCAATAAAGGATTTTGGGACACTCTTCGCGGTAGGCCAGTGGTTATGGCGTTGTGTTGCTGATGTCGAGGTAAAGGGCTCGATCTCGGTAGCGGCGGCCTCATTCCAATGCGGGCAGAATGAAAACGTTCGTGCACCTTAAATTGAGTGTTCGTTAAATAACCCTTGCGGTTGAAAAATAGTCCGGAGCAGAGACCGGAGCACAAAGGTATGACTGATATTCCGATCGTTGAGTTCTTCGAAACATTCCTAAATGTATTTGACGGTTGGGCACGTTCTGCTATTTACCACTTAACGGCGAGAAATAAGGAGATTGGCTGACGCAATGCATAAAACTCTTAACGTGCATAATACACAACTGTCTTCTGTTCGACGACTGTTCACTAAACCTGTCGTTTCCAGTGCTGCCGACCTGTGTGTTAGTTTAAATGACAAAATTTGGTCTGCAATTTGGTTACAGTAATTTCTTAGTGTCTCCGAGCCTGCCTATCCGCCTTTCTGAGGGCCCTCGCATGTGCGTGACAAATTTAGATGTGCCCGTGTCACGGCAATGGAATTTTCTGGAACGCCCAATGGAAGTTTGGCGCACCGTAGGCGCTAAATTTGAACTAGTTGCGTCTGTGTGAGTATCGAAAACGAAATTTGAGCTGCGAACCACGGTGACGTTCAGTAGGCGAAGCGCTGTGGTTGCCACCCCGCTCCGGAGTGGCCTTTCGCAGTGCGAGGCATTGAAGAAACCCCGAGATCACCGCGAAGCGTGTCATAGGCGACCTTTGATTCCCAATGCTTCCGCTTCTGCGGAACTTACTAAGTACCTTTTGCGGCAAAGTCTTTCTGAAATAGTCGGTTTTATAGTGAAATGAATTTCTCTACTTTCATAAAGTTTGTTGAGGACCCCTTTAAAGTCTAGCGGTTCCATAGTGGAAAAAAAAAACGCATAGAACACTGTCGTGGGGCTGTATCTTTTTGCATCGTTACAGAGTATGGTACCAACGGAACCTTTGTTTAGAGCTAATCCCTCAACTGTAGTTACTATGCTATTATACTGATCAACGTGAAAATATATTCTTGCTGTAAGTAACATCCATATTGGCGGCTGCTTACCTGTGACGCTAAGCTTCTTGACGCTTACCATTGATACCCCGTGATCGTCGTCCAAAATTATCTTAAGCGTGCAGTTTGTGTGACTGTACACTCGCGAACACTGTTTGCTCCTCTTTCATCGAGCTGCCTATCGCAACACCGATGGTCGATGACATGTCAATTTGCTCAAACATTATCGGTTCTGACTCCGCGCTCTCACCACTTGCATTTTTATCTTTCTCCCGTCAGTTGCATATTTTATTGTAATCTGCAAAAAATGTAAATCGTGGACACGAAATTCTTGTGAAAGTATCCCATCCTGTTGGTGGGATCATCATGCTCTACACAGAAATTTTCCCTCAGTCATGAGTTGATCGTTCGTCGAGAAACTTCTCTACGCAATGCGTGACCGCGATGCAGATCTGTGTGCCGCGCGATGAACCCAACAGCAGAAACTGGGACGGCGGTTGGTTATTTTTTTTTTGAGGGGCTTTCAGATTTACGGCCTTTGAATGCAGGATGCTCTGCATACTGTGCCTAACATGCACTGCTGCCCGTATTGGATGCCTGATATAGTTTATGGCATGATATAGTTTATGGCTGAATGAGCACACATCTGTGTTACGATATTGTTCCACACTGCTGTCCTGCAGTCTCGACCGACTTCCGGTGTTGAAGCAACTGTATACGGCAATAGGTCACTTTACAATAATGTGCTCTGCAGAATATTAACTTGGTAGCAATTACACACAAATCTTCTGGGGCTAGTCCACTCTTCCACCAATAACTGTAGCATCAACATGCCTGACAGAAGAAAGGTCACATATGACGAAGCATTCGCCCTATCAGCTGGGCAGCGTCCGTCGTGGTAAGGTTGCGGTTATTGTACTGTAAAGAATTGCATGAACAATGGCTTAGTCTGCGTTCTCAAAGGCGGCATCGGCGACCTCCCATCGAGTTTGAGAGAACGCGAGGAATGAAGGTACATGCGATTACACGGGACTTCGTTTATCGAATACATAACTGCAGTTTTCCCCTGTTTACTGTTGTTTTTTTTCGTTGTCGTCTTACACAGTTTTACAATACAGTAAAGGACTGAGCGTAAGAGCACCGTAAAAGATGTCACTTTTTTCATTTTCCTTGTCTTACTTTCATCCCAATTTCCTATTTACTTGGTATTTTTATGCTGCCGCATACCAAAGTAATAATTGTAACCCTTAGATGAGCATCTGGTAACAAGATAGTGGTAAATATGCATTCTAGGACCAATTGTGTGGCATGGGAGCAAAATACGTTTTTTATGAAAAATAAATATATTCTCAAAGTACATTGTTTTGTAGTGCTGTGGCAATAAAACATGCGCATTTGTGCTCGGCCTCTACATAAAATATTTGAACTTTTTGCCATTACCGTAAACGTGAACAATCGCAGTATCCTTTTTGGCAAAAGCTCCCATCATTGCCATCGATTTCCTATAAATAAAAAAATATTTTCAGCACTGCAGTGTAAGCGGCTTTCCAATGTTACATTACCTTTGCTGTGTTCCTTCATAGAAAAAATGGTTATACGTAAATTTAGTTTTGCTTACATATAGCATCACGTCCACATTACAGAAGCCGTGGCTACCTCTTGTGGTGTTGTACGTCCAAATTGGTGAGGACGTGTTTAAAAACTGAAAGAGGAATGAAGGAATGCTTTTCAGCGCAGTTATTATTTATGCCTAGTATTTACGCGATAGTGAATGAGTGCAATTTTTGCATTGTGGAATAGAGTTCCTACAGTGAAAGAAAAACATACATAAGCTGTTATGCGCCCGAAACATGACGACATTCAGTGACGATGTAGTAATGTTGGCATTCCTTCCCTGATTAGCAGTGTCAAGCGAAATCCTCATCAACTGAATGTAATGTGAACGGTTCTCTCTGTTTAATGTTGAATTCTGTATGCTGCCTGTCGTTCAGATTATTGCGAACTTCAGTTCTGTGTGGAGCAAAATACATTAGTATGCCTTGTTTTAGAACGAGCCAGGGCTCCAGGAAAGTTCACAAAGCCTTACAGAGAGAGCAGAACCAATTGTAGCTTCGTGGGTAAGGGACCTGCCGGCTGCAGTAGTAAGTGAAGGATCGCAGAACTTGATTCCCGGGAAATTCAAACGCGACAGGCATTATCAAGGGAACCCGCCGGGGTGGCTGAGTCAGCTAAGGCGTTGCGCTGCTGAGCACGAGGTCGCGGGATCGAATCATGGACGCTGTGGACGCATTTCGATGGAGGTGAAATGCAAAAACGAACATGTGCTTGCGTTGTAGTGCAATAGTCCCAGGTGGCCAAATTAATCCGGAGCCCTCCACTACGTCGTGCCTCATAATCAGAACTGGTTTTAGCGCGTAAAACTCCAGAAAGAAGAAGAATATCAAAGGAATATCATGGAGTAAATAGAACAAGAATAACTCATGTCAGGACAACCATGAAATTGAAATAATGCTTCTACTACGAAAAAAAAAACAAGCTAAAAAAGCACAATGCCGACACTACGTTAACATAATAAAGGAATTGAAACAACGTGATGCTTTCATTTATTTATATATTTAAATATTCAATTTTGCTACAGAGCAATTTGCTCGGCAATGTGACCCTGTTCAAGTTCGCTGTTTTACTATGAGCCCCATATATGCAGGCCACGTAATAAGTGTTTTTCGCAAGTTTTTTTTTTTATGTTCTCTAGCCCATAACAATTATATGAATATAATAAACAATACCTTAGGAAATGGCTTATTCTGAGTTCCTTGCAGCAACCTCGCTCTTTGAAAACTTTGAAACGATAAAAAAACACAGAAAGAGAAGCCGTATAAATTCTTCTTTACAACAGCTCCAAAGAGATTGAAACTAGGTTTGCTCTGATTTGCTACGGTCTCCATGCTGCTGTACTCATCCGATGACGACTGCGGCTTTGACTTAGTTGCAGCCTCGGTGCATCGCGGAGAAACAAAACTAACAATCACTGCCATTGAAGGTATGTGCCTTCCACTTCGAACACTATGTCACTTTCCATTTGCGCATCAGTATATCCTGCAGCGATTCAAGCGTCACTGCTGTTATTTCTTAGGGTATTTGAGCGTGGATCGTCTTTGCGCACCTCTGCCTCGTAAAAATCACCAGTGCGCGTGAATTGCCGTTCTATTTTTCTGCCTACCAGCGCTGCCAGAACTTGTCCACTCCATACATGCCGATCTAGCAGCAGGGCACCTTGGTGTCTGCCTAAGATCACGAGAGTTTGAAAAAATATTACTGGTCGAGCCTGACTGCCGACGTCCTCGTCAACGACACAAAAACTCAGACAAAACCAGCTACGTCCCCGTCAACGATGCAAACACCCAGACAAAACCAGCTAACTTGTTGCAACGAATAAGCGTCGAATAACGCACACAGCTAGCGCATACGTGCGGGCGAGCTGACGAACTGCCGAAGGACGAAACGCTTAATTACAATTAGACGCCAATTTCACAAAGCCTTTTTTGTAACTTATCTTTGTTATTGGATGGTCGTCCTCCATAAATATGTCCTACAACATTATTGGCTGCAGTTCGCTGTCACAAATAATTCTAGCCCGAAGGCTTGGAGCTTTCTGTCGTACGAGATGGCGGAATTGGCATCGCTTCGGCAAGGAACAGGCGAAATCGGCGGAGCCTTCGTCACTACTGCCCATGAGCACTGATGAGGTGCGCTGTCGTCGCCCTGAAGCTCGCTGAGTCACTTCCAGAAGGTTAGTTATACATCATCGGTTAGTGCAGGCATATTTGGTACGTGCCTTACTAAAAAGGCAAGTACACTAGACAAAAAGCACAGGTTGACATGATAAGTAGGGCAATTACACGCCGAGTAGCTTCGGAAAAATTATTTCGCTATGTGCTCCTTCACCATTGCAAGTACTCGCAGTGCACATACAACGACCACTAGTTCGCCAACAACACTGCCTCGATTGTGCTCACAACTGCTATGCGTACAATGCGATCAGCTGACAGTTGACAAGAACTTTATTGAGAGCTCTTGAGGAAAAAAGATTGGCCCCAATCAAGTTGGTGGCTCCGCCCATGACGGAACCAGCTGCCGATTCAATGCGATCAGCAGTGTATATTGACGGTTGAACGCGAGACGAGTAATTACTCTGGATTGCACGTCGGCTTTAAATAGCCGACGGACTTGGCCCACCAGATCATATTTTAGGTCACATCACTCTTCTCAGAACTATCCGTTTCATTGAAGCGATTAATTTTGGTTCTGGGCACAGATTTGTGACAAAAAAAGAATAGATCCTAGACTCCAACTTTGGCAGTTTGTGTTCTTCACTGTGGCTACAACGTGTGAATAATCAACTTTTCAACACTCTCAAGTCCATAGTTGCATTCTACATAATATTTGTTTCCCGAAAACATACTACCTAAAAAATGGTCAGCTGGAGTTTACAATGGACAAAATAGCAAGAAGACATAACGAAAAAAATTGAATTCGGCTCTTTTTTTCCTTGAAAATGATTATTTGGAATGTAGATCTTCGAGCGAATAGTTGTAAAGCTATTAAATGTCTTGTAACCTTTCACCGTAGAAGCGGTTCTAATCAAGGTTTGCCGTAGACTTTCGGATCCAACGAAAAATTACGTTATCACCTCACAGTGCACCACCTGGACCATTGTCAGCAAGGCCACTTGGCAGCAAGGCTTGCAGCAGCGAGCAAGCCACTAATTTCGTCATGATACTTCGTACAGCTATCAATTCACACCTGATGTTATCGACGGTCTGGTGAATTCAGGCGGTATCTAGTGGAGTTACGTCACCTGCCGGTTCACGCCCCAACTCACGCCCGCTGTTATCTGCACCCTTGTGAAGTCAAGCGACATCTACCAGAGTGACCCTGTCCATCAGATTGCCTACAAAAGGGGGTGTCCGTGCGCCAACCCGTCACTTGCCAGCAAGGGTTGCGGCCGCGAGCAAGCGACTAATTTCGTACTGATACTTTGTACAAGTTTGTCTCCTTTAAATCTATGCATTTCCTAATCCATCTTTGCCGCTGTCCTGTTGCTACAGGTGTCGGTTGTGCTTGTTTGGGGATGCCGTCGTGTGCTGAGCTAGCGAAAGAAATAACAACACTACGTGCCCAAATGAAATCAGTGCAATTAAATCTTAGCATGTTTATTGGACTGTATGAATCCGTGAAAGTCCAGAATGATACCATTTTGAAGGAAAATAAGTGGTTGAAGGATCAAAACGCAAAGCTGTCGCATCGTCTCATGTCTCTCGAGCAGTATTGTCGCCTGAATAAGGTACAAGTAAAAGGCATTTTGGTCACTGAGCGTGAAAACTGCCTGGCTGTAATAGAAACCATTGGTGATAAGATTAGCTGTCCTGTCGTCCGCTCCGATATGGAAATTGCTCATTGTGTCCGCGCAAAGAAGACAAGAACATTACCGCGTGATTCAGTTCAAGATTGAAGCGAGCGCAGTGTATTAGTAAAGCTAAAAAGATTAAGCTCACCACATCAGTCATTGCACTTTCGTGAAACAGTGACTCCCCGTTTTTCATTAACTATCACCTCACGCGAGAGAACAAGCGACTTTTTGCGCAAGCTATCGAAATGAAAAAGAATAAAGGCTGGCGATTCCTCTGGAGCCTAAACTGCGCGTTCGAAGCCAGAATGAATGCATGAATGAATCGCATCTAGGGCGTAAATTATCTGGCCACCTTTGCATAATCAGTGTGTCTGCACTTACGTTTTGTCGAGTTAAATCCTCACCATCAATAGAGGCGTGTTTTCGTGTCATAAGACGAAAACGTTGTTACATGACAAAACACCTAATTTTTTATTCATTCAATGCAATATTCGAAGTCTCCGCAAGCATCGTGATGACCTTTTGAACTTTCTTTCTATACTTAACCATCATGTTTCTTTAATATGCCTGTTAAAATAACAGAAACAAATTAAACAAGGATCTCAGAAAAGCTAAGGATTCTTATTATGATGATCTGTTTTATGATGCGCAAAAGAAACCAGACATAACTTGGAGAATTATAAATGATGTACTTAATCCAAAAAGTTCCGATTCTCCTAAGTTTGGAATAACTTTAAATAATAGCAAAATCTCTGGCACTCCATTGGCCGAAGAATTCAACCAGTACTTCACAAACGTGGCGCCAACTACACTGGGCCACATAGACGCGGGGATCACAGAGAAGTGCACGCAAACTATTTTTTTTTGAGCCAACAGATAATGCAGAAGTTTTTCGAACATTCATCGGACTGAAAAACAGTAAAGCAACTGATATTGATGGGTTCCAAGTTTGTCCTGTAAAATACGTGATTGATATTATTGCACCCTACTTAACATACATATTTAACTTGGTTTTTGAATCTGGTTCTTTCCCTAGTGCAATGAAAACAGCCAAAGTGTCAGTCATATTCAAGGGTGGTGATAAAAACGAATTAGGCAATTACAGACGGATCTCAATACTGCCAATATTTTCCAAGGGTCTGGAAAAAATTATTTTCACTCGTCTAAATGGCTTCCTTATGAAACATAAAGCTCTAAACGACTATCAACATGGTTTCCGCAAAGGATGCTCTACCGAAACCGCACTGCTTATCCAGAAAGAATTAATTATCAATAGCCTAGAAAAAGGAAACTTAGTTCTCGGAATATTTATTGACTATAGTAAGGCATTTGACCGTCTACAGCACAAAACTCTTTTAACAAAGTTGACGGCCTACGGTGTACGCGGAGCGGCTCATTCTCTGACGTGTTCGTATCTGCTTGATCGCTGGCAGAGCGTTGTCATAGGAAATAGTATTTCCTCCAGCAGGGCAATAGGGTCAGGTGTCCCACAGGGCAGCGTCTTAGGCTCCCTTCTGTTCGACATCTACATTAACGACATGATAGACACGCTGAACGAGGCAACAATCGTTCTATACGCGGATGATACCAGCCTGTTTGTCTCTGGTCCAGTGGCTGACAAGGTCTTTCGTAAGGCGAACGCGTTCCTTTCCACTTTATCAGAATGGTCCAGCCGCAACGGCCTCAAAATCAATAAAAAATCCAAAGCAATCCTGTTTAGGACCAGGGACAGACAGGTATCTCTATGCGACGAACTGCTGCTTGATAATGTACCAATTGAGATTGTTAGCGAACATAAGGTACTTGGTGTAGTTTTCAATAGTGTACTGAACTGGACACCCCATGTTGACATGTTGTCGAAATCCTTGGTATCAGCAACAGGTGCCTTGTCACGATGTCGCCATTTCTTTCCAGAAAACGTGAAATTACAAATTTATCAGGCATTATTTGCGTCACACATTAACTACTGCACGCTAGTGTGGGGCACCACTACAAATACTAACATACACAAACTTCTTGTTCTTCAGAAACGTGCACTTCGAATTATAGCCAACGTTCCATATCTCCACACAACATTACACCTTTTCAACAAGTTTAACATTTCAGAGTTACTGAGGTGTATTACTTTCATTTACTGTATTCATACTTATTTTCCTTTAAAAAGTTCTCCTCACTTCTGAAATCGCTGTCAGGACTACAACGGCAGTTAAGTGACCAACGCATCCGTAGTCAGGACAAATGGCTTGTCCCGAAAAGTCGTACTAATTACCTAATGCAGTCACTAGTCTACAATGTCCCTTTTCTTTTCAATAAATATGAAAACGAAGGTATTGACGTTCATGCATTAACCCGGAAAGAAATGAGACGGTATTTTTTGTTTTCCAGTTATCCATGACGCCTGTGCGTGAAAACAAGCGCGCAGATCTAATAAACTGTTCTTTAGTATTGCTATCTTTCTTTGTATACTGATGGTATTTACTCTAGTTTTCATTCTAACATGAAGTTGCGTTGTTTTTCTGCTTTTTACTTTTCAATAACTCTGTCAAATGACCACTGTTGTGCACAAACTGATATCTAATATGTTTTGATTATTACAACCCATGTACGCTTATATACTTTATTTTGTTGTACGCTGTCTGTAGTGCTGTCATAAAGGGCCTTCAGGCACTTTCAAGCTGTTCACACAGCTTTTCGCCTGAAGGACCCCCAAAAAATTGCAAGAAAATGTTGGAAATAAACATTTGATTGATTGATTGATTGAAACATGGCTAACCCCAGAGGATGGCAACCTATTTGGTCACCAGGCTATATCGGTGAATATAGTTACCGTGGGGTTCAGCGAAGTGGTGGATCTGCCATTTTTGTGAATTCGTCGATTGCGTACACTCGTTGTCATGATCTTTCGTTCCACAATTTGCTGCGCGTGTCTGTCTGGTTGGAATTGGACCGGAATGTCATGTCACTCAATAACCGAAATACAATCCTGGCATTCATTTATCGTTCCCCATAATCGTGTGTTCGGACTTTCTTTCACAGCTAGAAGAAATACTAAGCGTCTTAAGCAATGAAAACAAGATCTTCATTTGTGATGAAATAATGATAAACATACTAAAACCCAACTGTTACTCATCCTCTGATTATACCAACTGCTTATTTAGCTACAGTTTCTCTCCCTTAATTGATGTTCAACAAGGTGCGACACTTCTGGTTTTCGCACATTGATAGATCATACATTCTCCTCATTATGTTCTAATTCTACCACTGGAGCCATAATTTATTCCATTACTGGCTATTATCCTCTGTTCTTCTTTCTGAGTGTCGGTAAACGTACGTAGTGTCACCAATGTACTAAAAGTTCTTTCAATTAAACTTTATTTATACAGAAGGTGCAAGTCACTTGTCGGAACAGTGTTCTTCAAGACTACAGTCCTCACAAGGCATACTCGATAATTTTATCAACAATATCAAATTATAATAATGACTGCACAACGCATGTGTCCTTTGAGCATATATTCTCGTCTCTTAGAAATGCATGGATAGCAAATGCGTTACTGCGCTCTATAATAACAAAGAATATTCTCGACAAAAAAGGTGAAATTGCAGCCTTTCAGCACAGATTTCTGAACTAGATTTGGGAATTATAGCAATATCCTTTCTGGTATCCTTAAACACACCAAACTGGACTATTATGAAGAACGGACAATTCAGAACGGAACGAATACCAGGCGTAATTGGGAGCTCTATAAACAAATTCCTTGACATTAGAAAGTCTGACACGGGCATCGAAAATATTTTTCATCGATGTGGAATGCACTAGCGAGACCAATATATCAAATGCATTTAGTGATAATTTGCCGCCTGGCAGAATACGCTATCGCCTAGTGTTCTACGCCATTTCCCACGTAGCCCTGAGTCATTCTTCCTTCGTCCGGTTTCTTTAGAACTTTTAACAGAAATTTCTTCTCTTCAAGTTACTGGACCTGGCCTAGATTTTATCCAGCCTTCTAGAATAAAACTGGCTGCGGTAGACATATCATTTGCTTTTGCAGATATCGTTAACAAACATTTTAGAATAGGTATATTTTCTGATTTGCTGAAACGTCGTAAAGTACTCCGTGTGTTCAAAAATGGTTCTCGTGGCAAGATTATTAACAACCGCCCAATTTGTATTTTGCCGTTTGTTAGTAAGCCCACAAAGAACTTATTTACAGTCGTCTAATACACTATCTGAAAAATACAAGCTTCTTTCTCTATTACAGTTTGGTTTTAGGTATGGCTATTCGCCGGAATTGACATCAATTGGCATCAACTTCACGGATAACATTAAACGATTTATTGACGAAGAGTTTGTTCCAGGAGCCATGTTCATCGATGTAACAAAAGCATTTTCACTCGAGATCATTCTATTCTTCTAAATGAGCTCGAGTCTTTCGGTATTACTGGACCACCTGTAGATCTCATTCGTAGCTACTTGCAGCGTAATTACCAGTCCCCTTCTACTAAATTAATTAAATTTGGCTTTCAACAAGGCTCCGTACTAGGTCCATTGTTGTTCTCATTAATTTTAAATGATCTACGAAATGTATTTACCAACACCGCCCAATTTGCATTTTGCCGTTTGTTAGTAAGCCCATAAAGAAATTATTTACAGTCGTCTAATACACTCATGGTATAAATCGCTTTCCGCGCTTAAACACACACTTAACGCCGATCTTAACAATGTGTATTCCTGGTGCAGAGATAATCACCATCAGATAAATCGTTTAAAACGGCCTTTGTACTATTTTATGACCCGCAAACTGTGAGTTCTTCTTCCATAACTGTCTTCTGAAATAATTATGTATACCGGCATTACATTCTGTTAAATTACTGTGTGTTACTCTCGACAAACTCCTTAAGTTCAATAGCCATGAAAACTCGCTAATAAAAAAGGTTTCATTTGGCCTCTGCATTATCAATAAAACACGCGCATTTTTCTAATTTCATGTTATTGGCACATTGTATCATGCTTACAATAATAGTCATTTATCATAATGTTTATCTTCATGGGGTAATACACATGCCATTCACCTCAAACCAGTGGAACGTCTTCAAAACCAGCTAATAAACTTAATTACTTTTAGCTCATTCTATTGACATTCGTTACCTATCTATCAAATCTTCGCATATTATACATTCAACAGCTGTTCCATCACATGTTGCCTCTCATTACATTTCGTCTCTTTCATCATGAAATATCATTACATAGCCTTCCTTTTGATAACCACATCAAGAAAAATATTACTAAGTTTTCACAGCGCAAAAACCTTCTCTTGCCTGAAGTAAGATCCAACTATGTAAAATTTACACCTCGCTTCTATGGTATTGCATTTTGGAATCGCATCCCTGATAACATTAAGTCATCTCTTTCATTGTTTTTTTTTATTCCCAGCATGAAACGAATACCGTTAGCAGAGCCATCTTTTCATTTGTCATAAATCCATTTTCATAATTATTACATTTTCATTGCATTACTTTTATTGCTGTACTGTTGGGCTTCAAATTAATGTAAAACAATTTGTATTTTTTGTTGTTAGTAATGTGTAGAAAAGCGACTGACTTTTGGTACAATACTAGATATTCCTGTTTATGAGTATTTATTGTGATATTGTTGCAAAGCACTATTTTAATGCATATATAATTGTTTTCGATTTTTTATAACTTGTTCCCTGAATTGTATTTTTTGAAGCTTTTTCTTTCGCCCTGTTCTTGCTGCTCTAATACTCTTATGTACCTACTATTGACAGGAGGTCCCTCTGGCAGTTTCTCACTCTGGGAGCTTCTGATGCTGTATATAATATGTAAGTCGTTTCTTGTGCATGCAATAACAACAATAAACTTGAACAAAGTGCACCACCTGGCCCATTGTCGGCAGAACGGGTAGCGGTATGTAACCAGTTAACCTCATTCAAGGGAAACGAATTGTGTTGTAGACTTTCTGTATATTTTATTTCACCTCGGCAGCAAAGTTCAGGTGCTACCTTGACGGCCTTTTTGAGATTGGTTCTTGACACAAAATGACGAAGGCCTAGCCTAGGATCACAAACAGAGAGCCCGCGGTGTCACTGCAACTAATTCGTATCGCCTGGTGACGGTGACGCATGCAGGTTTACGCCACTGCTCCCATGCTGGGCAACTCACCATCTTCTGAGCGGGGCTCCGTACGCAACACGAAGTTGGAAGTGCCATGAATTACCATTGCTTCAGGTAGCATACGCCAGCGTCCATGTTCCCCTTGCACATTCGTAAACGCTCGGAAGCGTGAAATCGGTTTCCCACAGGAATAGGTTTCCTTCAGCTCTCCCATACACTTCAGTTTCACATCAAATCTTATGCCACCCCAAACCGCTGCGCAGTGCTCTAGTAAACAGCGTGACGTGGCTGCTTAGTCGTAGCAGCGGTCCACATCTACGCCGTCGCTTTGTCACTTTTTCGCGGTCACCAAATCAGCCGCAGGGTAGCGTTGATTTATTGCAACACCCTTTTTAGAGCGCTGTTGTCGCGCGCGAACGCGCGGGCCCGCCTCCAATGGACCTTTCCTGAAATGCGGACGCAACAACAGTGGCAGCCGCAAGGCAGTATGGGAGAGAGAGAGAGAGAAAACACGCATTTGAGCCATCGAGGTCGTTGCTATTGAGGTCGAGCGGGTGATGTCCTCATTCCAGGCCTACACTGGCCATGGCTACTCGACGAACTTGCTGGACGAGCGCTTCTTGGCCCGCCAGGGTATCGCCGTTCAGGTGTACATCCATTGCTCAAATGACGTGATAGGTCTCTTTAAGTGTTGAGGTTTTCCCTGGCACCTCCACGAAATGTGGAAGAGTGCAGGGCGTGTGTCCCCGTAGCAGGGGCAGATGCCGCAATATATGAGTGGGTACATTTTGCTGTATCTATGAAGGTGCATTAGGTATGTGTGTAGGTGCGTGTGTGTGTGGGTGTGTGTAGGTGCAGTAGCTCGCTGTATGGGAAGTGAGAGCACCATGGTAGTCGGAGACTCACCTCACGTGGGCCGCGGCCCCGCGCTCCCTTCTCCCACAGTGCTTTGCGCCTAACCACGGCGGACGAAGAGGTAGCGGTCAGTGCTGAACGTGCGCGCTTACTTCTGGAAAGGTCCATTTGTATTCCTTTTCTCGTTTTGCGGAACAACATTGAAACGCGGGGAAAAAAACGCTTCAGCAAACGTAACAAGCCGGGATGTGTTGAATGGGATGTTTTCTGGCGCGACGCATAATTTGACTTCCTTGTTTGCGCAAATCGGCAAGCAAGTTAAATTTTAGGCAAAAAAAATTTGGCTTTGTAATCAATGATAGGAAAAATTTTTCACAGTGTGGACTAGGTGTCTGCTTACAAAACACCATTGGTTCCATTGTTTAATAGTGTAACGCTTAAAAAAACAAAAAAAAAGAAGTGAATGACACGCGTTAGCTGTGACCCACAGTAAATCACGTCGCTGTTAAAGTATAGCCACTTGTAATACCGCAATAGAGATGCGCCATTCAGCAGCTCTGTTCTCTACGGAATTATGTTACTAAAAAACAAACTGCTACCTAATTTAACTAAGCTCTTCAGATATACCCCGTGAAGCGCTTCATTTTTTAGAAATTCAAATGGATAACTTTGTCGACTCTTTCGCCCGGTTAAAGTGACTGTGTTTCAGAGATCACCGCGCACTGTGGTGACTGGTGAAAGCGAAGATTTTGCATTCATTCTGCCTCCTAGGCGTGCCAACTTGCCTAATTTCGGGTTCCACCCAGAGCTGTACGACACGGAACGCTATGTTCCCCGAGCCAAACCGCTGTTCTCCAGAGTCCGGTGGGTGTAATGTTGAAACACACCGGCTGCTGCAAAAAACGTAGCTCTAAAACTACATGGAACCAAGCCGACAACTTAGATACAAGTTTGCTCAGGGGATTAGCCTAATTTGTTGCCATGGTTTTCGTTTATGACAGCAATAAGTGTTTGCTATATTGAGGGTAAGAAAGACAAAGATTTAGAGAAATACTTTATTACTTATTAAAACTTTGTTTTAGAGACGAAGTTTACTGTAAAGAAGTCGCATCGGCAAAGAGAATATCTTTGTTGTTTACGATATTCGACATAAGCATACAGACAGCTATCACGGGGAACAAAATTAGCATTAGGTCTACAAAAAACAAACACGGAGCCTTCGACGGGTCAGCACAGCGTATGTAGATAGTGATGACGCGTCGCCATCTTTACTTGCCGATGCGAGCCAAAGCAGCTGTGATACGTTACATACATGCGCTTCGTACAGGCGCGAATGTGCAACCAGGCGATAAGTGTTATCGCCCGGGATCGGCACATTGGATTGCCAACCATGGTACAATCAAGCCAAGCCACTCTCCAAAATGAGCACGCCGCTGACACGCTTTTTGTACACTGAGGGGACCGCACGTCGATCTGCACTAAGCTTTTACAGACTGCAACAAAGACGGTGTGCCTGATTTGACTCTGCCTCATTAGTGCTTGATTTGCTCCATATGAGGGTTATGGCTTCCTACGTACCCCCCTCCCACCCCCGGATTGCTTGTTATATTGAATTACCCTAGAGGGTGTCGATCGGTAAGCAGCGGCTACAAGGAACAAATGCTTGGAAATTTAGTCGAAACTTTATCAAAACGTATGGTTTCGAAACTCATCAAAACACATCGCCAACGGAGTGCAACAATTATTTCAGCAGGAGTCTTAGACGCGGAGACATGATGAAGTAACATCCATTTGAAACACACAGATTAAATAATAATTGTAGGTAGTTTTTAGCGTAAAACTTGCCTTTCTGATGCTGAAGGTCTTTCTGGATTCGAGCACAATCAAAGAGGCGGCACACAGAAGAACTACCAACAGCAGGTTTTCCCCCATGTCTCTTTTGCGAAAGCTGTCTACGTGAGCCTGCTGGCCATAAAACTCCAGCAGCAGTAGCTTTAGACAAAGACGGCTTTGTAGGGGGCAACGAGCTCGAACCTAGGCACCGCAGGTGCAAGGTACACAGCGCCGGAACGTTGCGTAAAATAGTCTACACTTACCGAGTTACTGTACAATTCTGTATTTAAAAGCGTTCGTATAGACCAATAGAAAACGCTTGACAACATTGAATGGTTTTTGTTCCTCGTAGTGGCGAAAGATGCGATAACTTTAAACGATTGCCGTTGTTATAGATGCAAATAAATGGAAGCCTTCGAGTTATTTTTGCATTTCGCCTCTATAATTATGTAGCCCTCTTTGCCGGGATTTCAATCCACGGCCTCATTTCTAGCAGATCCGCATAGCCATTGGTCACTGCGGTGGGTGTTTCTATGGTGACGTTGTTTTGTCGGTGAAGAATGAGACCCTGCGAATGGCGTGGCTATCAAACCGGACGGGTGCGCCCGTCAATGGTGATGACTGGACGGCGCGCACTATACCTTCAGTTAAGCTTAGGCCACGCGCTCCGCTGTTCGCGCTTCTTTTCATCGCGAAAGGCCGCCACATACGCTGTCTGCGACACCATGACAACGTAACATTGGAAACAGGAGCAGTCGCCGACGCTACACAGGAGCGGTCGTCAACGACAAAGTGTTTTGAATGTACTATTCCACGTCGCGGAAGCGGAGGCCCTGCAATCGCGCCTGTTCCTCTTGCCGGCCTGTTCAGGTACCTTTCGCTTGGCATACTGCTGTTTAGTTGAGCGTCACATCACTTGTACCTCGCCCCCCAGGGCCGCGCGTACCTTGTCGGCCCGTCACCTCGCGTCCTGCCTCGCCCATTCAGTAGGCATCGCATACCACCGTAGATAAACAAGTGGGCATGCATATATATGCAGGGTGTTTCATTTTAGCTGCACCAAATTTTAAAAAATTGCCTGCGGTAGATAGCACAATTATAATCTTTGTTCTAAACTACTCGATGAGGCGTCCATTACTTCTACGAGAAATCAAAAGGCTTATTGAATAAATAACATGATATACGCTAAATAGCTTTTTAATTACATACTTTATGGCACATCTTTCAATGTACGAATTGTAGGCGCTGGAAAAAGTTCCCAAGGCGTATCCACTCGGAACGAATTCTGAGGGCTGAACCTGTTTCGAGATATAAACTTTCAAAGTGCCCGACGAAATGCACGGGCGTTCCCGTTTACTCTTGTGCTTCAATGCATAAAACAGCCTTTTCTTAAAAAAGTTCAAAAAAGGGGTTGAGCTGGTGCATTGAAGATAGATAACCGGAGAATGAGGGTGGTGCTGGCGTCTGGTTTTGGCTCGCTCCCCTGGCTTCGCTTGCAGTGGCTGGTTGAAAATCTCGGCGACGTGCAACTGAAGCTTACACATGCCGCTCAATCGGATCATCGGTAAGGAAGAGTTGGCAGAGAGTGATGTATACGTGCCGAAGGGGCTCGAGAACTATATGCTGCCACGTAAAATAATTATTATACGCCAAGTGTGTTCATCAGAATCTCCAAGCAGCCAGTGCCGCAGCGATCGGCAAGTAGACCTTTTTATTCCCTTTGGAACGGCACCACTCTCCGGCTATTCAAAAAAAAAAAGATTAGCTTTGTTCGTCCTAACAATGTATCATTATGCGCACACGTCACATTGACGTGATGTGTTCTGGCGGTTTTGTGATTATGGGAGAAAGACAGGTGAAGGGCGCGCAGTCCAAAAACTTCTTACCAAAAGCGTAGCGCCAATGGCAAAAAGTTGTCGAATCAAATATAAATATTTTGTTCAGTGTCATCATGCATAATTAGTGTATAAAATTCATATCAGTTGGGGAGTTTCTGAAGTTTTCTTGAAGTCGTGTGACAGACAGCGGAAGCGCCGGTAGCGTGAAAACTTCTTGCTCAATCGTGCAGGACTGATTGCATAAATAGAAAGAAAAACAGTTTGAAATAGGTTTACGTTACAGCGACCAAGGATTGACGTCGACGAAACGGCGAAGGTGGTATGGCGATGGCGGCATTACTACAATGGTACGACGACGAGCGTGTCAGGACGTTATCATTAGAGAGTCGGATGACCAAGTTAGACTAACGGCAATGTAATGACCGCAAACCCATCTCGACCACTGTATTACAACGAATGTAGCACGATGAGTTTAAGACGACGAAAAAATGACGACGATGGCCAGACAACAGTATGAAGACAATGGCATGACGACGATTATATGACGTCAGTGGCGTGAAGACGACAGTATTATGACGCTGATGTGACGACGATAGCGGGACGACAATGGCATTCGTATAGTAGGATAACGTAGCTACAGGGACGAAGGTGGAACGAGCACGGCACACCATGCCGGCCGTGTGCCAACGAATACATGACTGCAGTACGACGATGGCTTGACTACGATGGCATGAGGAGAGTCGGACGATAAAGCTGGAATGACGACGATGAAAACACCACTAAGGCATCACGATCACACACCTGGTAGCGAAAACTGGTAGACAACGTGGGTCACTTGATCTGCGTAAAGGCTAGATAAATAGATGGATAGATAGATGGATCGATAGATATAGAGAGAGGCAGACTGAGAGACAGGCTCAAAATTGCTGAAATATAGGCAAAGAGTGACAATGACAATATTACTGGGGGCTGGTGGCTCTGTGCTGTTCAGCGACATTGTGAACTCGGTCAGTGTCGTGGTCATCGCAGGATATAGGCCGCTGGGTAATCCCCAGCACTCTCTCAGAACACCGCCACTTATTTATGTGTGAGGGCACTACGTTTCACTGTACCTGCAAGAATGAAGTACGCTGTTGTTGCGGCAACAGCGTATGTAGTCAGGGCCTCCGTGGGTGGTGTCATCGCGTTCATGTGCACAAGAAGTTTATCTTAGCGAATGAGCCTCTTGCCTTTCGTAATACTCAGAGCACGCATTTGTAGCAGCAATATCGTTTTTTCGCTACGAGACATTGTCCACGCTGAACGCTTCTGAAGGCGTAGTAGCTTTATGCTCTGCATCTGGCGACGCCAGCGAGCGCAGATGTATTTATCAGGGTTCCCGAGAAAACGCGAGCTTGCGTTCTCATTTGATATTACATCGTTTTAGTACTGCGCCATGGCGATACGTACACAGCACGCAAGCATTTTCTGCAACGTGGCTGCGTCTTCTGTAGGACGAAAATAAAATTACGTGTTGTCTACAGTCAAGTGAACCCAAAACTGATCGCCGGACCCTAGCCAGAGAACCTCACAGTAGCCGGCATTCTGCGAACCAGAAGCGTTTCGCACTCTCCCAAACAAGCGAGAAGAACGAGAGCAGCAGGCGAGACTTCCACGTACGCACGGAAGAATCAGCGGCCGAATTCACAAAGGTTTTCGTACGTAAGTGCGGTTTCCCATTGGCCAGTCGCCTTCACTAATGATATTGCTACACGCGTGTGGTATTTGATTGTTTGACCGAGCCGCGTGGGCGCCATCACTCGAGAAAAGAAGAGGAAGAACGAGCTGGGCTCGCGCTGTGAACCTAACCGGTCAGCGCTGCAACCGCTGTTGTAAATACAACCTGTAAATAGTTGCCCGTCTTACTGACTCGTTCTTCGTGTAACAATATGTCCAACACGACCATTGGCTGATACCTGCTTCCATGAACAGTTTTGGCGTAAGAACGTTTTTGTGAATCTTGCCCCAGATGCGTGTGTACGCGGCCGGCCACGTATACACATCACTTACCACTCACGTTGCGTTCTGCACGTGCGCACTACGTAGAACGTAGCGCTTTTAAGTCCACAAGGTTCGCATTATAACACAGCTTTTTGTTTCGCGTATAGTCCGCAGACACAAAAGCAGCGTTCAAATCGGTTTTGCCCTCGATGTAGCAGTGCGCGGGGGTTAGTGAAAGTGTAAATTAACCCTTCGCTGTGAGACAGAAGACGTATATCTCTCACTTTGATCAAGAGAGGTGGGGGTCAACATTCCCCCATCCTGGAGCCTGGCGAGCGCTTATCTGGAGTCGGGCTGACATGAGTAATTCGCTATAAATGACCAGTACGGGACCCATCGTAGAGATCCGTTCGCGTGCGTCTTTTGCATAAGGCGTCACCGTTCACTGGCGTTCGATATTCTGGAGACTATATGTATATTTAGAACATTTCCTATCTTTTCTATTATAACTACTACAGATTTAGAGATTACGTGCCCTGACCTCGAAATTTTGAACAGCCGCCACATTATAAACACAAAATTAGGCACCCATTTGATTAAGATTATGATTGTGGTATGGAAGGCTATCAACGCCTAACAGTGAATTTAGACAAGCGTCGCAAGGCTTAACGTAGGAAAGATGTAAACGAGAAAATGTGTCTCTTTCATTCATGCTATACTAATAAATAAAAAACCTTCCCGAACACGCATTTTTTTCTTCGTGATGTGGTCTTTAGATAAGGGAAAACATGAACGCGAGTTAAAGCGAATTTCCTTCTAGTCGTGCATGGAACTATTTATTTATTGCATATTTTGCTGCTTACAAGAAGGGGCGTAACACTGGCCTACATATTGTTACGCGTGAGGAAAACGAGGACCGGTGAACGTGCTTGCGGTCCCGGGTTGGAAAAGAGAAAGAGGACGACGCTGAGTGCATCAACCAGCCAGCCGCTCTTGCGCTCACCTTCGCGACCTAAAATAAACGGTCCCCTTCATCTGTAAGGTTTACAAACGGTCTCCTTTGCGCGTAACAATATATTAAATGTGTAAGGTTAAATGTATTAGACCCGCCATTAACAACGACTCAATAACTACTTGCGTTGTTAGAAACACTACCGTGCAACTGTAGCTTCCTGGATACTTTAGGTTGAAAGCCTAGCCTAAATTGCATCTCCTTTGTAGGTCGCGTTTCACGGTGTCACCATCACTGTGATATTCCATTGCAGTCACATTGTATGCTACCGGGCATGCACTGCAAAGGCAAAGCTGTTTCTTCCAGCCTCGTGAATTCGCTCCTACATTGTCCGTAAAAACACCTGCGGCTTTTTCAACCCTAACAAAATGCTGAAGCTGGTTTGAATAATGCATAGCTCTATCTGGCACGTGCACAAGCTCTACATGTACTAGTGGTGGTGGTGAAAACTTTTATTGAACAAAGAGAGAGGGTGAAGCCCGTGAGCTCCATGAAACTAGGTGTCATCCTTAGTCCGGGACGTCATTGGTCGAAGCCGCCACTCGAGCCCATTGGACCAGAGCTCGTTGTTTCTCTAGTCCGGAGCTGTTGAGCACGGTCGCCTCCCAGTCCTCTCGAGTTGGGTGGGGAATAGGGGATAGATTGGGATTCTGTTGGCAGGCCCAGACCATGTGATACAGATCTGCCAAATTACCACAGTGCTGGCATTGCCCATTGATTTTGGGATCGAAATGCTTTACTATAGCTGGGCAGAGCAACGTATTAGTTTGGAGGCGCCGTAGGACGCGTTCTTCCGTTTTGGATAGGCCTTTTGCCGGAGGGGGGTACACCCGGCGCTGCTCGCAGAAGTAATGTCGAATTGCACTGAACCGTAGTAGGGGAGTAGGACATTCAGGCTGTTTAGGGCAACAGGGAGGTTCCCGGGGAATAAGTGCGCGGGCTGCGGCGTCTGCAGCTTCATTACCTCGAAGGCCCTGATGGCCTGGAGTCCAGATTATTCGTTTTGGTGCGGGATCCCGATCCCTGATGCAGAGTCTCAGAATTTTGTTGGCTAGTGGAGAGATTTCCCCTGCCAAGTAGTTTTCACAAGCCCTTCGAGAGTCTGTGAGTATGCATTTGGATTGAGGGTGTGCAGCCGCCAAGGCGACAGCGACTTCCTCTGCTTGGTTTATATTCGCGGCTCTAAATGAGAGTCCGTCCACCTGAGTTCCCTGATGTACAACCGCCGCCGTGTAATATCCCCTGGGCGAAGGTCCGGCTACATCCACATAGTAAACCCCAGTACGGGAGCCAAGCTGTCTTTCTTGCGCTTTGACACGCGCCTGTCTTCGTCCTTCATGTGTTTCTTTCGTCATATTACGAGGGAGTGGGGGCACCCAGAGTTTGGTGCGCCACAGCTCTGGGATGCGCTCCATGTGTTCAGGTTCGCAGTTGTGTTGAATGCACAGGCGGTCCAGCAGGCGACGCCCCGGGGCGGTCTGCATAAGCCGTGTGTATTGATTTGTGAGGTGCGCCTCCCTGAGCTCCTGAATAGAGTTAAGAACCCCCAAGGCAGATAGTTTCTGATTGGAAGTGCTGATGGGCAGGTCTAAGGCGCGTTTGGTTACTTTCCTGAGGATTACATCAGCCCTGTTCTCGTCGTGTTTAGTCATTCTTAAATACGGAGTTGAGTAAAGAATCCTGCTGGTTACAAAGGCGTGGGCGAGCCGAAGCGCGTCCCTACCTCGTAACCCCCCGCGTTTGTTTGAGACTCGGCGGATCATACGTCCTACCTGTTCCCCTACTTTGCTTAACTTGTCCAACGTAGTTCCGTTTTTTGTTCTGTTATTTATGAGAAGGCCTAAGATTCGGATCTCAGAGACCACCCGAATGGAACCCCCTGATAGAGTCAAGTCCAGGGTCGTTCTGTCTTTTACGTTTGCTCGGATATGTAGGAGTTCGGATTTAGCTGTAGCGCACTGCAATCCGCATTGAGTCGCATAGGCGTGCACGATGGAGGCGGCCTGCTGGAGACGGTCTTCCATTTCGCCTATACTGCCCTGATTTGCCCAAATTGTGACATCATCGGCGTATAGTGCGTGATGTACCCCCTCTACCTGTGCCAAAACCTGCGGGAGATTCATCATAGCTATATTAAATAGTAACGGGGAGATGACCGCCTCTTGCGGGGTCCCTCGCGTACCCATTTTAAAGGGTCCATGTTCCTCATCATCTATGCGGAAAATGGCCAGCCTATCTGAGAGGAAGTCTCTGATATATGCAAAGGTTTTCCTACCGCAATGAGTGTGGCTTAAGTTGGTCAGAATGATCTCATGTTTAACATTATCGAACGCACCTTTAAGGTCGAGAGCAAGAATTGCCCTGTCATTGTGTGTCGAATAGGTGGGTTGGATGATGTCTCGATTTAGTTGAAGGAGGACGTCTTGTGCAGACATATGTGGCCTAAAACCAAACATGGTATCCACGAAGTATCCCTTACTTTCGAGGTACGGAGAGAGGCGGTCTTTAACCATGGCTTCCATGAGTTTGCCTACGCACGAAGTAAGTGATATGGGCCTGAGGTTGTCTGTACTAATTTGCTTGCCGGGTTTGGGAATGAAGGTGACTAATGCTGTTTTCCAATCGATTGGAAGCGGTTGGCCGTCCCAGATCGCGTTAATGTATTCCAATAGATGCCAATAGGTATCATCCGACAGATTTACTAGAAGTGTTACAGTGATATGATCTCGGCCCGGGGCGGTGCCCCTGCGCATTTTGCCCAGCGCCGCTTTCAGATCATGCATGGCAAATGGAGCATCGAGTTGATGGTTTTCCCTGCCCGCGTATTCGTATGCAGTCTTGTCCGGGTCCAGCATGCGGCATAGGTATTTATCGCAAAGAGCATCGGCTAGCTGGGAATTGGTTCCATGAAAGCCTTGCAAGGCCCGGCGGAGCTGTTTTTGTGTTTCTCCTCTGGTTTGCGTGGGGTCAATGAGACTGCGGAAAAGAAGCCATGCGCCCTTCGAGTTCATCTGCCTAGCTACCGCATTGCATCGTTCTGTCCAGTTTGAGTCGTTGAGTTGCGCCGCGTATTCCGCCGCTTGCATGCTCAGCTCAGCTATTCGAAGTTTGAGCTTGCGGTTGAGTTTGTTTTTCCGCCAGCGTTTGGTTAAACTCCTGCGGGCCTCCCAAAGATGGAGGAGGTGATTGTCTACTGCAGGAATGTCTTCCGTGGTCTGTAGGATTGTGACACACTTCGAGTTTGTGGCAGTGAGTTGTTTCGCCCATTCTGTGTACCCACCCGCTCCGAAAACAGAGGGGATTGCATGAGAGCGAAAAGCTGTCCAATTTGTAAGCTTGGCTTGGCTCCACGTTGTGCGGGCCACTTTAGCGGAAATAGTGATTTTGAGGAGACAGTGATCGCTACCGAGTGTATCGTCCAAGTTTTCCCATGTTGCATGAGATATATTTTAACCAAAGTTAGATCCGGGCATGTATCCCGGTTTACAGAATTTCCAACTCTAGTGGGTTGCATCGGGTCTCTAAGGAGCGATAGACGGAGCGTGGAAATGAGTTCTGCCAATTTGCGACCTTTGGCGATTTCGCGAGTGTAGCCCCAATGGTAGCTGGGGGCATTAAAGTCACCCACGATCACTAGTGGATGCTTATCCGCTTCCCTAACTGCTTTATAAAATATTTCGTTGAAGACGCTTCGCTTGCATTTGGGGGAACTGTAAACATTAAGGACGTATACGCTAGGGTCTCGTCTTTTATTAGGTAGGATGTTGACCATCGTGTATTCATGCCCCTCCGAGAGATCGAGGTCTATCTGACGAGCGGTACACTCCTTATGTACGAGAATACAGGTGGACGTACCCCCCTGAAATGAATTGTATCCAGGCAGTTTCGCCTGCAGTCCGGTTTCTTGTAAGGCTATGACCGCCGGCATTGAATTTAGGGTCTGCAGGTAGAGATGGAGAGTGGCCCTCTTTTTCCCATCTCTAAAGCCCCTGCAATTCCATTGGATAATCTCTAATTTCGCTTGTTTGGAATTTTTATGATTAACTTTAGAAATGCCTGCCATCATGAATTTATTGTTGAGGGGGTGGCATCATCACCACTAGGGCCTGCGTGGGAGTCTGAGTAGGCATAGAAGTCTCGATTTGATGTGCAATGGGTTGCTCCATAGTGCCCTCGGATTCAGAGTTTGCCGGGTTACGATGAACAATTTTGCGTCGACGTTGTTCCGGCATCTTAGTGCTAGCTTTGATTTCCTTCAATTGGGGAGTGAGCCAATTTTGGATGGTCTGAAGTATGCTGGCCGTGAGTATCGGCACGAGACTCTGCTTCAGGTCCTGGATCGCTGCCTGGACTGCAAGGTTTACCTGTTGTGGAATAATGTGTTCCACCATAAGTTTGTTTTGTTCCATTATCATTTTGTTCTCTTCCACAAATTTTGTTACCAGCCTGCTAAGACGTGTCTCTATGCCCTCCGAGTTTGTTACGACGGTTTCGGTTTTCGAGACGCTTGTATAACCTGATAGGTCCGACCCAGACTCCTGTTCCTCGTCCGAGCTGGCCGAGGCCTGCATAGACTCCGGCTCCGTTCGTTGTGGAGCCTGCATCGCTTTCAGCGCCTGGTTTTCGCGTTCTAGAGTGGCAATTCGTTTTTGCATAATTTCTAGCTGTTTGCTGATTTCGATTTCGGAAGGGGAGGGGGAGGTGGTAGCGGGAGGCTGAGAGGCGACCCCTGCCCAATTGCTCACCTTTTGCTGCGGGCTTACCAGTGGGGGGAAATCCCCAGCCTGGAAGGTAGGCGGCTTCGACCTCCGCCCGGCCTGTACATTGCTCGGTTTGGGCTGTCCAGTCTTCCTTCGCCTGCAATTCTGTGGCTTTTTTACGCCATTCTCGGGAGGTGCTGGTCCCCCTTGTTTGTGGTGTCCCGGTTGTCCATGTTTCAGCTGGGGTGGAGTGGGCTTCCATGCCTTCCTGAATTTTCCCACACATTCCGCAGAGCCAGTGAAGTGGTTTCCACCGCAAATGAGGCACTTGGGTTGGCAGTTGTGCTTCGTTGGGCCTGACGGGGTGATGTTCACAATCGCACCACAGTGAATACCCCGCTGATCGTCCGGGTTGGGGCACGCATCCGCTCTGTGGCCCAGCGTGCCACACCGGTAGCATGCCGGAACCGTTTTCTTGTAGTAACGCACTGGCACGTTTTCGGAACAGTAGTGAATGAATCTTGGAACGCGACGTCCCTTGAAAGTCACCACTGCGACGTTAGATGTTCCTTACTTCCGCACGTACAGTATTTCGCCGTCGATCCATTCGAGCTTGTGCCGAAGGGATTCCGAGGTTTCGGTGTCTGCAACGGTGATGACGCCTTTGCAGGTTTCTCCAGCCGATTTTAAATGTCCGTGAAACGGTATTTGGCGGTCCCCGATTGTCAGCGTGACGTCCCCGATAAGCTTCGAGGCCAGGGCTTCTGTCTTCACTCCCACAACAACGATGTTTTGATCCCATACCGGCCACACGGAGACGCCAGCGTTCGCGGTACTACCGGTGAGGCCTTGCACTGCGGTGCCGATCCCGCCTGGACCGAACGCAGCACGGAGATCCACGTTAAGTCTTGGCTTGAGCACAATCACCAACTCATCTGGCCGGATCGGAGGTGTTTGTGTCGGCTTCCATTGCACTTGCTGCCCTCCTCGCCTTGGAGAATCGGAGGCAGCGCCAGCTGCGGGAGCCAATCCTGTTTTGGGAGCCTGTTGCTGGGCGGCTGGCGCAGAGCCCGTTGGCTTCGTCTTGGCGAGCTTCTCTTGCATTTGGCGAACCATGATCTGAAGATATTCATCTTCTCCGGGTATAGGGTCTTGCCGTGCTTCCGCGGCCTCGAGTTCCATCCTCTGCGTCGTGCTGGGGTCATTGCCTGCCTTCGCGGCCACCGCCATGGCTAGGGAGCCTCGGCGTTTGCCCCACCGGCGTTTGGCTTAGCCAGGCTCGTGCGTGGCGTGAGTTTCAACCAGTCGTAAATTGCTGAAAAAAGGCCCACCTGGACAAATATGGTATCCAGAGGTTCCTGGCAACTTCACGGAGACGGTGAGACCAGTTTCGGGTGGATGTAGGGCAAATTTTCACAACACTCATCGATTTCCGACGGAGCCGACGTGGCATCATGTACTAGTGACGTCCACAATTTCCAATCTAAAGAGTAGTTTATGGATTGTTATCAATCGCATTGCTTCTTGATTTTTACATATTCATTATTTCGGCCAATTTTCTTTCTCGTACGCGAGTGCAAAGCTTGTTATTAGCTGGTCTCCGTCTAAAGCTTTGTGTGTAGACAAAAGTTCAAAATTTGTGAGTTTTGCTATATTAAGGTTTTATTCCAATGTTCTTTTTGTGGGTATGGTGACGCTACGAAATTAAAAAAAAAACTCTGAGCTCTGCCACTGAAGTGGAGATGGAAGACCAGCGAAGCTGTGCTATGGTGGGAATTATGTATTTCCAATTATGACTATTAAGGTGTGATGATGTAATTGGTTATTTGAACAAATAAAGAATGAGCAATATGTATGATCCGATGGTTTTCGCTTATTTAGTCACCACAGGGATCATGGCCTTATGGTCGCTACGGTAAACCGCCATAGGGTGTACGGCCAAGGTTGGCACGTTCTTCATTAAGACGTCCCCAACACCGCGCGCGTTCGGTGGGAACGCGGGCAAAACGCCGCCGCCGTCTGCAACAGTTGTGCGCGTTGTTTGTGTTACCATACTTACCATAATTTTGCTAATTATATTTTCAGTTTTTTATTTTAAGGTACACCTTGCAATCTACGAGTTATAGCCGCAGAGTTGGCAAGGCGTACTCAATTGGAACAAATTCTCAGAACTGAACCAGTTTCAAGATATTAATTTTCAATGTGTCCGACAAAATGCTTAGGCGTTCCAGTTAGCTTTGTGCTTCAATGCATAAAACAGCGTTTTCCTCAAAACGTTGTCGCAGTTTCACCTGAAAGGTGAAGCATCAATTGCGATAGCAAATTTGTAGAGAGCTATACGGAGTAATGATATTAGCTTTATCAGCTGTATAAACTTGGACATGCAGCAGCACCGGCAACGCGCAGAACTGTTGTCGACGCCGTCGGCGTTTTGCCCGCGTTCGCTCAAAATGCCTGCGGCGTTGGTGACTGTTGCCGGAGCCTCTGATATAAATAGGATGATAAGTGGTTCTTGAGGGAAAGGGAAAGGTTGGCGCTATCTTCTGCAGCCCTTGGGAGCACGGCTCAGCGCCAAAAATATAAATAGGCACTTGGTGCCGCAGCTAAACGTCGCCTCCCTTCCCTCCCCCCCTCCCCCTTCCCCACGGCCTCTCGCGCGTCGGAAGAAGGCGCGTTTGCTCTACATATATGGTGATTGTAAAGGAGGAAAGAGACGCCTACTTCTGCAGCCCTTAAGGAAGCACGGCGCAGAACGCGCGTTTGTTCTCCGCCGTGCGTTCACTCCCCGTGAAAGAGCGCGTCCATCGCGCCCTTTCACTCGCACATACAGCGTTCGGCGGCGCGCGGCGACGATTTCATCTCCATTGACGTCATACGGAACATCACGGCGACGGCGACGGTGACGCCGACGGCAGAAATCTGCTTTTGAGTGTCCATATAATTGCTATCGCAATAAAAGCTGGTTCAGTCCTGAGAATTTCAGTCCTGAGAAACTGGTTCAGTTCTGAGAATTTGTGAAGTTTCCAGGCAGTGATTACACGTGAGCGTCAATGAACTTCGTTTATGCAACGTTCTTTTTGTGGCTCGTACGGCTTCGACTCTCCAAGTTTCGCAAGTATATGCTGGCAGCTTGGGTCGTAGATAACTTGTGCGTGTTTCTCGTACTTCTCGAATGCTTTCAGACAATTCTTGTGCGGGGTCTTTGTGATGAACGTATTTCTAATTCTCAGGTCATACTTGTGACGTTTGCCTGGAAAAGAATGAAAATTGTCTTAACTTTGACAAGAAGAACAGCTGAAAGCACTACTATTGCACATTATCTTATAAAGGGCAGCTGCTCAAACTACAGTTATTTGCTGCTAAACTTTGACGTGCGAAATTTCAAGAGTAATATTTTATTTCAGCTTGCGAGCAATATATTGACACTTGCCTCTGTTCAAACAAACGGGTTAAACATTCCGAAAGAGGTAACAACTTCTGAGTGAACAACTAAGACAGTTGTGCTTCAATTAATACACAACACAGGCCTCACAGCACATATATAATACACATATACACATAAAGAATTATGCCTTAACGGCAAGCCTTTATCGCAATAAAGAAAAAGTAATCTGTTCAGCATTTGGTTCAAGGTGATTGAAACATTCGATGTAATGGCGCCTCGCTTGCGAAGACAGCCATTTTTTTGCATTGAAAATCTGTTCCATGATTTACTCGTGGGTATTTTCGTTAGAAGCTTCGCGCGTATATTACTACAGGGCGCGCATGTAATTCTATAATGCGCTTAGCCTATTTTTATTTTATATCGGATGCTATCTGCCAGAGCTGTACACTACATATACCCCATTTTGGTCGATTGCTGCTTTCCCCGATGTGTAATTCGTTATGAAATACAGAACAAAAATCTCCAATAATAAATATTCGGATAAAATAAGAAAAGTGATTCTCATTTATTTAAATTTACTGTAGCGATATTTGACATTTAAATTTTGGCCAGCGGCAAAAAAGGAACCCGAGCGAAAAATGTCTATGTAGATGTAACCCTTAATGTCTCTTTACCTGACACAACCTGAGAATGTTTTTAGACAGCAAATAAGTATACTTTTCGATAATATTGGTTAAAACATTATATGTTGTTCGAGACAGAGAGAGAGAGAGAGAGAAACATTTATTGAAATAAAGATCGTGCTTGGTTAATGTGGGTGGAGGTCGTCTTCCAGGGCCCCACTGGCTATTGCGGCGCGCCGGGCCTGGTCGAGGGTCGCCAATTGCCTTCCCAAGTCCAGTTCGGAGATTCGCGCCTCCCACGATCAATTGTTAAGTGTGTCGTTAAGTAGCGGCGAGACGGCGTCTGCCGGACGCTGCGTGCATTGGTAAGTGATGTGTTCTTGTGTCGGGGTGGAGTCGCACCATGGACATCTGTCGCTGTGTTTGTAGGGAAACATTTTGGGGAGTCAATTTAAGTGTGGTTAGGTGTTTGTCTGTATGCCAGTCCCTCGCCTGTCGCCTGTTCAGCTTGGGCTGAGGTTGTGCTTTGGTTCGTCTTCCTAGTCGTTGTGTCTCAAGTATATCTCTGGGTGTGCTGCCGGGTGTCGGAGAGGCGTCCGTTAGAGCGGTATGTATCGCAGCTTGGCCTCTTATACTTCGAGCCAGACGATCCGTCCGATTGTTGCCTTCCACTCCGGTGTGCGCGGGACACCAGTTATCCCGTGGTGCATTTGTAGGCTTGGCATGCGAAGGACTCCGACTGGTAGAACTCCCCGAAGGAAGAGCCAAAAAGGTCAGAGCCAGTCGGCTTATATACTCACAGACTCTTCGAGAACAAACGACCACTTCTAGCATACGCATAGGTCCAGCGTACATAATGAACTACATCTTTATTCGTGTTCATATGACGCTAGAAATACACACATGCAAGGTCATGCATTGATCATTTATGACATCTTATTGAAGCCTACCCACACAAAAATCAGCTAATTGATAATAGATATGCGTCATTAAATAACAAATAAAGTGTGCGCGCCGCAGTACTGCTATGTGCTGATATCAAATTTTGGTGGTGCTTTGACGAAAGCATCGCGAAGATAAGATAACAGTACAACGTGGTCGTCTTCGCAAAATGTTTCTTAACAAAATGGGCCATTAAAACAAATGTAGGTTTTTAATGAAATTTGCAAATAAAATTGGTTCTGGACATTTTGACAACGCAAGCTTCAATGATTTTCTCTTCATATTATTTTTTTTCATCACAGAATAGTGTGGTGAGTTGTGATATTTGGAGCCGTATGTATTACAAACGCAATATGACAAACGCAAGTCGTCTGTTGATCAAGAACAAAATTAGCATTTACAATCCAAAGCCTCTATGAGGAAGTGCTCGGAACCTCCAAAATCCTTCTCTGTGCAGCTCAATTAGTTATCAAGGCCGCGCACGTTCCCTACCACTCGCAGTATTGCATGGTAAGCGTGGTTTAGGAAACGAAAACCTTAATTTAGCATGCATTCGAGAGATAATTAGTGAAACAGTCGCTAAATTCTTTGTGGACTCTCTGATAGAATATGCGTCTGCAGCCGACCGACCTTATTGCATCAAAGTTCTTTGATGCAAGAAGGTCGGCTGCAGAGGCATATTCTATCAGGGAGTCCATACTACAAAACATGTTCTGCACTGCTCAAAGTAAAGGCACAAAATATCTACCACATGCCGAATGAAGAGCGGTGCCGCGAGCCGAGTCACATATGTGCAAGGCCACTCATCTTGAGCGATGTATCAGCCATGCCCTAGGCGCTCTTTATTGTATAAAAATTTCCTGTGAGGATATTCCCAACCCTTAACCTATTTCCTGTTTTTCATTCTCAAGCTTCACAGAGAAAACTGCTGAAAACGGGTGGGAGGCGTATAATCCAGCATTTAACATTAGAGAGCTCGGTAGGAGACCATAAGTCATCGCGTAAATAACAGAATTAGGAGGGAAACATTTATTTAAAATAAAAGAATGTTTAAATTATAATTGTTAATGAAAAATATGGTGATGAATACCTATATATACACAATAACTACAGATGCCCTTTGGTAACGGAAACAGGCAGATCGAGATGCCTCTGAAAGAGCTGTAGTCATCTCAAACAATCAGAAAAAAAACGTTAAATATATTAAACAAACCACAAATATTCGTCGTGACCATAACCACTGCACAGCTGGAATCATCGTTCATAAAGAGCAGATCCTCTTGAAAGTTGAATATAGGACCTGTAAGGGAAGACGAGGTTTCTTCAAATACAGAGTGCGTTAAATACAATTTTCGTTGATTGTCTTGCAAATTTTATAAAACTAAGTTTTCTTAGCTATAAGATAGCGTTACTTCGAGGCGGTACATTAAGGTCACTTTACCTTGCTTGGCACCACAAACATATACTATCACTTCATGCAGGATAGGAGGATGGCAATGTTTTCGTACGTGGAACAATGTATGAGCAAGAACACCGCAGTTTTGGCCACTCAAGTTATTATGATGTTGTCCTTGACAAATAAAATTGCAGGAAATGGAGGATAGATGGTACTCTATGGAAAAAGAAACATTAGTAGGGTCATAATATTCCTCCCTGGTGACACTTATTGGACACTGTAAAATGAAGAACCTGGAAAAGACAGACATGTGTATTACCTAATAAAATACAGAAAGTATTTTGCTATTGGATGTAAGTATTGAGCACGTGGAGACGCAATCCTCGATTCTGAGCTTTTTTGATAATTGTATCATATGCCGCCAGCTCAACATGCCAAGTTACCGCTCAACTGTAGAACGTACCAGAAGTTTTCACGTCCATGTGTTTCTTTCGATCCGCATAAAATATTCCTTGTAATGTCCTAGAAACCCTGTAAATAAACGGAGCGCGAATTGTTATTCATAATATTTTTGCATGCTAATGTTTATATTACTTGTGACCGTGATTGTAACACAATCGTGTGAAGTTTACGGAAATTCTTTCCAGGCTGTCCACCACGTCCACTAAACATTTTAAATTGGTCCATCGAGAGGTAGTGTGTATCCATATTGGTTCTGTCGTAGAAAATAACTGAAACAAAAATGAAAGTACTCCTATCAGAGTCACATAGTCATCGAAAAAATGGTTGCAATAGTTGAATGCAATACTTCCATGCAAAATAAACACTACGGTTCGGGCACCGTGTGAATCTGCGTGATCGGCAAAGCCGAGCACTATTTTCTGGAGGTCGAAGAAGTGCGACAGAGCAATATCAGTCATTCGTGAAGGAAATCCTAAGTTTCACGGCAACGCACCAAGCCAACAAAATTCATCCTGTTTGATTGTGATCCAACATTTTCCACAAGAGGGCCAGATTCTTGACAAGCAAGGCGTTCCTAAAATTGCTAGTATTCAGATCAGTTTTTCGCGTCGTGTCTTTGTATAACGAGACATTAACGGAATGTGTCACATTCCTTTGATGGTATTTATTAGGAATCTAGCCGTACTCAGAGGGTCAGGCTTCCAGCTATACATTGCAGGAGGGGCATAAGTTACGTCCGCAAGTTTGTTTTGTAGATTCATTCCTGAAGACCACTGTAACGTAACTTCACCGCTGTGTTAAAATCTGCTCGCGACCGATTATATATGACACAATCACCTTCCTTTATCTTTAACTGCCACCAGCGTGACCCCCATCTATTCGCAGGTCTTCGCGGAGAGGATGTGGAAGACTGGCTGGACGATTATGAGTGAGTCAGTTCCGCCGATCGGTGGGATTATCTTCTTAAACTCCGCCATCTCTCCTTCTGTCTGTCTGGTGTGGCGAAGACATGTTTCTTTAACCACGAGATTGACTTGAGCGACTGGACCCGCTTCAAGCACCAGCTTCGCAAAGTATTCGGCAGACCGGCCGTTCGTTCCACTCTCGCCAAGAAAAGCCTCGATGCTCGCAAACAACACCTGGGGGAGTCGTACACCTCGTACATCGAGGACCTCCTTGCACTCTGCCGCCGTGTGAATTCTTCAATGTTATTCTCAAAGTCATTGGGACCCTCGCCTTCAATACCCTCTTCACCAAGAATCCGGCTACCGTCGCTGACGTCGTCACCACTTGTCAGCGCCTCGATAAGCTCGAGTCAGTACACCTGCAACGCGCCATTGAGGATATTCATTCTATGGACCACGATCTACGTACACTGATACGCACGCTCAAACGCGAAGAATTGCAATCGATGGCCTTACCCTCGCCTTCTACGTGCGGGACGTTCTCAGGGAAGAACGGTCGTCATTGACCTGCGCTGCGCCAGTACAAGCTTCTGTCCCTCACGCACTACCGACTACCGCACTACCGACATATGCGAAAGTTGCTGCCAGACCTATCAGCAACGTCACCTCTTCGTTGCCGCTACCAACTCACGCGTCGGTTGCTCCTGCGCCCTCGGTTAACTTTCCGTCAACGCCGCAAGAGTCTTCACCGACCCATCTGACCTCACTGTCACCCAGTACACCGAACATCCGCTACTACCCACCTTGGCGTCCATCTCGTCCTACGTGCTTATAGACAGTTTTAGCAGAGCGCCGCTTACGCTCCACTCCGCTCAGATTTCACGCTCTGAGATACTGCAGGGAACTGCGTAGATTTCGCATTTAATAAGCGCGTCTTGCCGAGACGCGAGCGACGCGCTATCACCTCGGCTGCAAAACGACGAAGAGGCTAAGTAGACACGCTGTGACGCTCCGCTCAATCGGCTTTGTTAAAACCCCTATATATGAAAAGTAGCGTCACGCTTTGAAGAATGCCGCCGCCTCCTCGCACACCCTGTCCGAGGCCGACGCCGCGTTGGTATTGGCCTAATGGCATCACGTGGACCGTCGAGCCCCCGGGCGCTGGCTGCGTTTGTTTACGATCACGCTCCATCGCGATTTTCGCCCGAGAAGCGTCGACCGACTCGCGAGGAGCACGACGATAGCGACGAACAGAGTCGGCGATCGTGGAATCTGATCAGCGGCGAAAGATAAACAAGTGCACGTGTTTCAAGCGGTGTAGGCGGCGCAACGGTCGAAAAAGGAGCGCGAAAGAGAGGAGAAACGAGGAGGAGGGAAGGCGGAGGAGGGGAGTGTCGCTACTTTTTGTATAGAGGGGTTTTAGGCTTTGTAGCGGAGCGAGGGATGCGGTCTTCGTTCCGCTGCCGGTATGATCGTTGTGCGCACGCGCAATAGCGTTCCCGCTAAGCAGTTGTGCGGCATTTGCTAGCATATGCCGGTCTGAGCGGAGAGGACAGCAAGCCCTCAGCTAAAACGCTCTATTATTGCTGCTATCGCGGCCACATATCACGTTTTTGCCGCAAGCGCCAAGACGAGCGTCGGGGCTACGATGTGTGTGAGCGCAATTTTTACAGTGGGGCCTCTTACCAAGGGCGGCGTTACTCTTCACCTACGCTGATTTACATCACGAGTTGTTAGATTCTACCATGTTACTGCACTGGTCACTGCCACGAACGAAACACCAGAAAAAATGCTACTTCCGCAAGGCACAACCGTTGCATGCGTCGCCGATCTGGACCCTGTATGCGTCTTGCAACTCACGCCAGTCTCTTCTGGGGACCCTTCTCTTGGTGACACTTCTTGGGCTGCCGCCCTTACAGCACTCATCAGCACTGACTTGACACCCGCGCACACGCAACAGCTATTTGATTTGTTGAAAAAACATGCTAATTCTTGCGACGTCCATTCGTCGACCTTGGGCCAAACAACCGTTGCAGAACATCGAATTCTGACTGACTACACATCTATCGGCGGCGCGGGCCGTACCGTGCTTCTCTAGCAGAGCGGGAAATCATGGAAGGCAACGTCGCCGACATCTTGGAAGAAGAAGATCAACAAAACTTTATTTACACTAAAGACTGTGTTGCTCTTAAAACGGGGCAATTCGCGTGGTCGGGCCCCTATTTCAAGGCACCGCTGGCCTAGGACATGCTGGAACGCAAAGTGATTCGCCCCTCGGCTAGTTCTTGGTTATCTCCTGTTGCTTTGGTCGGCAAAAAATATGCTTCCGTGAGCAATGACATCGATTACTGGACGCTCAAATAGATAACTCGGAAAGACGTATACCCTATATCGGCCATTGACGACGCCCTTGATTCCCTCTAAGGCGCGGAATACTTTTCAAGCCTGGATATGCGTTCCGGCTATTGGCAAATCCCTATGCACGAAGACGACAGCGAAAAAAAAAACGGCGTTCACAACCACCGATGGACTGTACGAGTTCAACGTAATGCCTTTCGGGCTCTGCAACACGCCCGCGACGTTTGAGCGCATGATTGACGCCGTGCTGCGTGGCCTGAAATCGAAGGCTTGCCTTTGCTACCTGGACGACATTGTAATTTTTTCATCCACATTTCCCCAGCACCTGCAACGCTTGGATGAAGTTTCGACGTGCCTCGCCCACACTGGTCTTCAGCTCAACACCAAGAAATGGCGTTTCGCCAGCAAAGCCACTAAGATCCTGGGTCATCTCGAGAGCAGTGATGGCATTCAGCCGGACCCTGACAATATTGGTGCAGTCTTTCGCTTTCCTCGTTCTGACAGGCCCAAAGACTTGCGCAGTTTCCTTGGCCTGGTTTCTTATTTCCGTTCTTTTATACACACCTTTGCCTCCATCGCAGCTCCGTTACACAAGCTATTAGCTTCCGGCGTACCATTTCTGTGGTCCCAGGAATGCGAATTGGCGTTTGCATGCTTGAAGGACAACCTCACGTCTGCACCTGCGGTTTGAAATTTTGATGAGGCCGCACGGACTCTCCTACACACAGACGCTATCGGCCACAGTATAGGTGCTGTTCTTCTGCAACGCGACATCTCTTCGCGACAGTGAGTCATTGCATACGCCATCCGTGTACTCACCGCTTGCGAAAAGAACAAAATTATCACTCAGCAAGAGTGCCTGGCTGTTGTTTGGTCGATAAAGAAGTTTCGCCCTTATCTCCACCGCAGTAATTTCACCATCATTACGGACCACCACGCCTTATGCTAGCTTTCCGCACTCAAGAACTTGTCGTTTTTTTTTCCAAGAACTTGTCTGGACGCCTGGGTTGCAAGATTTTACGCCTCTAAAAGAATAATTTCGAAATTATTTACCAGTCTGGCAAGAAACCCCAAAACGCCGACACTCTTTCTTGCTGGCCGCTTCCTACGGCCCCCCTCGACGCCTCTGCAATGGCTTCGCACGTCACCAGTTCGACCGACACTGCTACGGTTTCCTCCCGGACTTCAATGTACCAACTGCCTTTCGACGATGATCAGCCACTCACCTCTCGTCAGCTGGCTGACCCGTACTGTCAACGCTTCATAGATCACCTCTCTGGGGCTTCTCGTCCACCTAACGCGCGCCTCTGTCGCCAGCTCGTGCAATGGCGTGCTGCATCGCCTCGTTTGCCATCTTGACTGGAAATGCTGGGTGCCAGTTATACCACGCTCTCTTTGACTTCGTGTCCTCAACGCCTTTCACGATGATTTTACCGCTCACCACCTTGGGTTCCATAAAACCTATGACCGCACTCGAAGTCATTTCTAATGGTCTGTCTGCTAGCATCACGACATACCTCGGTGCCTGCTGTCCCTACCAGAGTCGCAAACTCCCAACATTTGCTCCTGCCGGCCAATTACAACCAATTCCATGCCCCACAGCCCCATTCAAGGTCGTTGGGATTGAGCTTTACGAGCCCCTTCCGGTCACTACTGCTGGCAATTGATGGATAGTGACTGCCGTCGACCATCCGATGCTCTACGCTGAGACAGCTTGTGTGCTTACTGTCTCTGCTTCGGAAGTTGCTCACTTCGTTCTTGAACTCATAATTCTACGCCATGCTGCTCCCCGTGTACTGCTCAGTGATTGTGGAAATGCGTTCCTTTCACAAATGCTAAACAAAGTTCTTCGAGCCTCCGGCACCACCCACAAGAACTATCACCCTCAGATTAACGGCCTGACTGAGCTGTTTCATCGCACACTTGCCGACATAATTGCCATTTATATTCAACCAGACCACGAAAACTGGGATCCCCTGTTACCATTCGTCACTTTCGCCTATAATACGGCCGTGCAGCGCACCACTGGCTACTCGACATTTTACCTCGTTCATGGACGCTCCCCTGCTTTCTTTCTGGATGTTTCATTCTTCACCTCCAAGGCTAATTCATCTCTATCATCGCGCGAAGAGTACGTTTCCCGACTCGACCACTGTCGACAGTGTGCTCGGCTGAAGACAAAGGCCAGGCAACAAGCCCGGAAAACTCTTGCGACGTATTTCATCGCGTTGAATCTTTTGGACCTGGTGACGAGGTCCTCTTCCTGACTGCTGTTCGCAGCCCTGGATGTTAAAAATTGCAGCCACGGTTCATCGGGCCGTACATAGTCCTCGAACAGACTTCGCCTGTTAACTATCACGTGACGCCTCTCGACGCCCCCACAGACCACCATTGCTGCAATACCGATCTTGTCCACGTCGCCCTCATGACGGCCGGCCAGGATGGCCGCTTTTACGGAGGGGGGGGGGGGGTTACTGTGGGCGTTTATTACGCACAACTTCCTCATCTATATTTTATCACCACCATCCTCATACTTTTTCCTAACCTCTTCTTCGCCTTTACATGTGATCATCATCATCATCGCATGTGTGCTGCGCTGGTTCGCTGACGAGCTCCCGGACATAATGCACGTCGTCCCAACCGAGACGTCATAATAAATTTTATTTAGGCGTGGGCTAATATTCGAAGTTACGAATGTGATTACGAATAGGTAGTACGCTATATACACCTTGTATTCGAAAATGAACTATTCGGCATTTTTGAGCCACAAAAGTAAGCAAATATTCCGCAGCAACGCACTGTTAAATTCGGGTTAGTGTTCTGCACCTGCCGTACAATCTATCGCACATCATCAGAAGTAAAACAACAACAAATGTTTTCGAAGCAACGCAGGAACAAACTGGATAATGCTAGCTTTGCTTTCGGTATTGCGGTAGAAGTGTGATGCTAGCTAGCACACCTTCGGTGAGATCTTCTAGACAAGACACAAATCCAAGAATACGGACGTGGGAACAGCCGTTGCCGTAGCACGACTGTTAGCTCAATTCGCGTGTTCCGGAGGTTGTAGGTTCTGCTCCCACAGGCAGCAAGTGTATTCCTCCACTTTCATTTACCTCTAGCTTATAAGTTCTACCCAATCGTAGCAATTGTTTCAATGGAAAACCCATACGGGTTCCTCGAAAGAAAAGTCTCGCAGTTCAAGAAAACATTTTTTTCTTCAAATGCGAGGCTTTTATTTCGAGGAACCCATGGCTTTCCATTAGAGCAGTTGCTACGAATGGGTGGATGTCTCATTTTTCATTTAGTTACTTGTCTCCACCTAGCGGGTTTCCACTCGTTTTACACTTCAACACGCCTTGGTTGCTTAGAGGCTATGGTGTTGCGCTGCTAAGCACGGGGGCGCGGAATCAAATCCCCGCCACGGCGGCCAAATTTGGAAGGGCGCGAAATGCGAAAAAGCTGGTGTACGTGGATTTAAGAGGAAGTTAAAGAACTCCAGGTGGTCCAAATTATTCCGGTGTCTCCCACTACGGCGTGTCTCATAATTAGTTCGTGGTTTTGGCACGTGAAACCCCATAATTAAAAGAATCAGAATGCGACGATTGCCATGTCGTAGGCTCGCATCTGACGGCTGCCTAAAAATAATGTCATCGCCGTCGTACGACCGTCTACGAATTAGTTTTCTGCTGCCGTTACACACACTTACGCTACCTACCAACACACACAACTACTCAATATACAGGAACACGTTCGGCCACCAGGTATCGTTTTGCGAAACCCCAAACAAGACAAATAGTCAGGTACCTGCATAATGCCACAGTATCTGTGCACATCAGACAGATTTCCATAGTGAGCGGGATTAACACCAATTTCGATACGAGCACTCTTTCGTAGCGCTGCAGCAAGTCCACTGGTGGTTAGATACTGAAAACGTTTAGCGGTATCTATACTATCCACACTTGTAAAAACTATTCCTGTTCCTTTCTGTGAGGATATTAGGCGTTAGCGCATAAAGACAGCGAATGAGAGCATGCTCGATGAGACCCATCATATCAACAGCGACCTTCTCCTAAGAAATGTCACAAAAATGAACTGGCTGTAGGGGTATCCAGCTACTTCGGCAGATAGTATTAAAGGTTGTCAAACGACAGATTTTATTAGAAATTAGGCAACATGTTCTTCCGTGCGCACAGCTGTTGCAGTCGCATTGCGTGCTTCTGATTTCTGCAGGGGATTATTGTGCGACTTTCATTAAACGGAAGTGAAGGTGCTTGAATCTTTTTACCTCAGTAAAGAACTTCGTGCGTGATAGAGATATTTGTATGTAGGTGAAAATATGACAGGAAGTGGTTTTGTACATATGTAAGAGGCCAAGATGACGAAGTGAACTCCACGATCGCTATTGTTATACTTGGTGCTTGGAGCTCCTGCATCGCTAAATTATGGGAAAGGGCAAACCCTCCTCAACAGCAGCATCGGTTAGTGGTCTTGGCACGATTTTGAGAGCGAGCTCAGTTGGGAAAACTTTATCGCTTATCTTACGGTACATCACGGTGTAGTGATCGGATAGTAGGCCCACCCACCAAAGTGATACGCCTTATGGCTGGTGCGTCATTTCGTTCATTGACAGCGAAGGCGACAAGTACACTGTGGACATTTCGCAAGACAAAAGTATGACCCTCAAGAAGCACGTGGCAGTGACGGCAAGCCGACACATGCCCTGCGGCGCATTCGCATGAAGAATGCCTCTGCTCTTGAGAACCTATGTTGCAAGCATGAAAGGAAACTGTCTGTAGGGAGTCCGCCCTAAGTGTCAGCTATAGACTCATTTCAGCGCACTTCAATGTTATTTTTGTCTACACGGTAGACAATCGTGTACTTGTTATTTTAATGTGCCCGCAAGCATTGAATTGATATTTTCAACAGTAATATTCAACAAGACCACCTGCCATATTCCGCCGCTGAACATTAGCCACCATCTTTTAACCCATAACTCATAATTATAGTATATCGATTGTTGGGATATTGGCGTATAAAAACATAAATAAACGTAGGGACTAATTTTGTGCATGTGGTGAGTTTCGCATTGTGATTATTTTGATAAATTGGCAACTTGCACCGACCTCATGGACGCCACAACTACTCTTGTTTTCCTCTGATGTTTCATTGGGTGGCGTATTGAATATGGAGTCCAGTCACGTGTACTCGAGTTCCTGCTGACAGTCTTCAATATTTTAGCAACCGAGGTCAAAGTGGTGAACAAAATTATGTTTTAGAGTTAAGCCGCCAATTGAAAAGTAACAACTAGAGCGACAAAATAGATTCTGCACACGAAGACACGGTTATTGTATTACGAGAGTACCATCAGCACTACGCTGGGAAAAAGTGCAGGAGGAATGTTAGCGTTAGTAAAGGAGAAAGAGTAATGCACGGTCATTTGGACACCATAAGCATTATTATACATTAAAAGCCAATTCAAGAAATTGTTGTAGTTGTAGTACGCAAATTGTACAAACAATAAAAAGAGATCCTATTCAAGGTGCAGGGATTGGAAAGCTCCCAAGAGTTATAGCATAGTTGCACGTTGTAGTGACGGTGCAGAATGATACTGCAGAAAACACCGTGAGTAGCGAAATCTAGCTCTTTATTGGGCGAACACGTGAGAAATAGGTTACAGTCAAAGCACAACGATAGCAACAAGCACAGTAATCGTTCATCGAAATCTGATCTGTGGTTCAGGCTGCTGATGCATGACTCGTCGCCGACAGGCAGACAGACAAGAAACTTTATGTTGTCCTAAGGAACTACTTTGTCGTCGCATAATGCAGTATATTTTTTGGTGCTGAGCTACAATCTAGAATGAGCACCGCTATTCGCACCGCGCATGCAGCTGATGACAGATAATATTCTTTCGCAATAGGATCGGCGACGATATTCCGGAAGATTTCTATATATGAATGTGTGTATTGTGCCCAGCGATGACATGGTAGCAGTGGCTAGTCGGTGAAAAATTACCCCTGAAGAAAACAGAAATTGTGTACTTGCGTCAGTTGCTTTTTTTTAATAAATATTTAAGCTACATTTCGAACTCGGCTGAATTTTAGGGCACTTGAAGATTGCGGGGTATTTAGGATATTGAGTGACTCAATATACATATCGGTATTTTATTGCCTAATGTGATACGTCGTGGAATGAACCCTTTACGCGCCTAAATTTTTCATTGCACGTGCTGGGACCATAATTATTTGACTTGCTTTCATTGTTACTTCGTGCGCTCCAGATGAGAGTCCGGCCATTTTTTTTCTAATAGATTGCGGTGAATCTCAAATCAGACAGGATAACGTAGACTGTATAGAGGTGGCCCTACCAGCAAAATTTTCATAGCTAACCTCGGCCACCGAGCAGAAACATGACACTACCCTATTTACTGCTATATCGTCTAAACCAATAAAACAGCAGCCATGATTAAAAAATGTTTCAATAACCTCCGCCAGAGTGACTCAATATTTTCTCGTCCGGTTACAATTCTGTGGGTGTGCCGCTGAAATAAAATGGATGATATGGGTGTAAGAACTTGTAAATTATTATTTTGAGCATAGATGTCAAAATACGAGGTATCTGGGCTTCGCGGTAAGAAAGTTACCTTTCTGATGCTGTCCGCCCGTCTTGCACAACCCCAGCAGTTGCATTCTAGCATATTCAAGGAAGCGGCACATAGAAGAGCCATGAAAAGCAGCTTTTCCGCCATGTGTTTGCAGTGAGAGCCTTCTGCTAGAGCATGCTTAACATAAAACTACCTCAGCCGAACCTTCAGAGCGTACAATGTACTGAACTTCATTGTACAATGTACAATGCGCCCGAACGTCGGTAGCACCATAAACAGGTGTGCGGCGTAGCAATTATGTGTCCTACGTCACTTACCGTCTTGTCATGCGATTCTTTATTTTATGGCGAAGCAATGCAGCTACAGGGGCTTTAAAACGCAATGTGCATATTTTCACATTGTGGAGGGAGTATAAAAACTACTTAAGCCCCTGACTTTAAACGAGGTTCTCTAAAATAACACTTGTGATTTACTACGCAGAAGAACGTTAGGCCTACGAGAGTAAATGTAGTCTTTATAGAAGCACTGTCTGATGCACCGGGCCTGGTAATCATTCTGCACGGTAGCCATGCGTCATTCGCAGCGTTTCACAGGAAGTCATTATCATTGGTAAGGTGAAGTAAGCCAGTCCGCCCACGAATGAAGCCGAATAAAAGCGATCGAATGATGGTTTGATTGAAATGGAGGCGATGTCTAAGGGTGTTGCGGCTGCCCAATCCTATGAAGTGTACTCAGTGCATGTGCGTTGGCCAAATGGAAGACCCAAATACTTTCGATCACATGAAGTTGTAGGGCACTGAGTTGTCGGTCTACCTAAGCAAAAGTCATCACCAATTATTTCAAAATGTCCTACTGGACGAAACCGATATGAGCAGAACATGAAGCTCGTATGTAGTACTGTGTTTTAATAATGGTGAACAACCACACCAATGGTCTACTTGTCATTTCAAATTGGTACTAGAGACCATATTGTGAGTTTTCTGTCGTGGTTCATTTCGACAGCTGGTATTTGATATTGCAAAAGTAATACACCACCTATAGAGAAGGGACATGGCGTCACTGCTCAGTAAATATTAGACAGTTTCAGTATTGCGGAAATGGCACCACGCTAAACGCAATAAAATAGCGGGGTCAGACTGCGCATGCTCAGAACGCTATTTCAGTTTTGCGGGTAGCGTGCGTCCGCTATTTTTCAAATATAGCGGAGACGCTAAACGCTCGCTAAGTTTTTAGCGTTGCAAACATGGTGGCACCCTCGGCCCGAGCGCTTGACATGCAGGCTCGTTTCAAGGCTTGGCGTGGATCCACACGGCTAGATTGGTTGTCCAGCTGCTCAGTTTGCTGCCTTGACTACTCGCAGCTAGATGGTTTTGCGCTTAGCGGCGCATCGTTGTCTTACGCTATACTAAAACTCTATCGAACAGCGTTCCGCAAAGATTTAGCGTGCGTAACACGCTAATGCTAACGCAAGCATTTTCCGCAATACTAAAAGTCTCTATTGTCACGTAGTAGTGACGGTAAAGAAAACAGTCGTAAAACCGTGTATGACGAAACTGGTTGTTTATTGGGCGAACCTGTGCCCACAAAAGCAAGTTACACTCGAAGCACAACGAAAGAGGCGAACACAGTCGGCGGTCGTCGAAATCTGATCAGCGGCGAGACGCGTCGGCTTTTATACCTGAGTCAACGAAGGTTCCAGATTAATCCCTGATGCCCGCGTGTCTTCCAGAAAGTTCTAGACAATTCGCGTCGGTCACACAATCAGATAACATAAGCGTCGGTGAAAACAGGCAACGAAAAGAAGCATCGATAACGTTCTAGAAACTTCCGATACAGGCGCGTCCTGCGCCGAGCGATAACGTTTAACCTTTGTTAGCCGGTGGAAAGCTGCCACCGGTGAAAGATAAACATGTATACGTGTCAATATCAAGTCATTGTGGCACTATCGCGTGGTAAGCCACGTGCAGATGAACATGTTACATTGACCCACTTTGAATAACGGTCGTACATGTGCAGGCAAATGCACGTTATCACAGCTGAATTTGCGTACAGTCAGAAATACGTGACTGCATACCCGCAACTCGAGCTCAAGCGTTCATTTACAATAACAAATTCTCCGAAGAGATCTGATCATTTCATGCAGGACATGATTGGTCGTGGCGTTCACCAATGCCTACACCTTCCGCATAGGAATAACCAATACCGCAGCCTGTGGCCAATGTGGTGAAGGCGAAATTACGAGGCATATTATGTGCTCCTATAGTATACAGTCGGATAGTATACAGTCGAACCCGGATATATCGGAGCCACTTATAACGAAATATTGCGTATATTAAAGAGCTGTAAAATCCCATTGAAAATACCATGCAAATGTATAGGGCTCGTGCATAGGTATATAGAACCTTTTCACCAGCACATTCGATATATAAACCCCAAATAGCACTTCTTTGTGCACTTTGAGGTCTTCTGGCAACTGGAGGTTGCGAAAGGAATGTCCAGTAAGTTGGGCCGTGTGGGTCGTGTGTGTAATCAATTGAGCCCCGTCGAGCTGTTCGGCTAGCGCGCGCGCCATCGGACGTCAACATGACTCCTTTCTTATTTTCGTGGCTTCGTCATGTGGGTTGAGTGCGTTTGTGAATTCATTTTAACGCTATATCGTTAAGGACCCCGTGACGCAGAAAATCAGGCGTCGGCATTGGTTTCTGCGCCGGCTTCGGTGTACGCGTCGGCGGACGAGGCATCTCTGGCGCAAATATTCATCCCGAACCACCCCGACCGCACAGGCCCTCCACGTGGCGCAAGGAGTTTGTGAACAAAGATTGGATTTCTCCAACTAAAATCTGTCAGAGAAATTGTAAAGTACGACTTAACTACAATCTACGGACATGATTGCGTCGGATTGAAATAATGTTTCGAGGAAACTCAAATACTCTTCAAACTCAAACCCTTTTCAAGCATTTCTACCATAGTAACGGCGGCTTTGCATTTAGAGGCATGCATCTAAACTAACCCACGTCCTGAAACGTACCCCCTACTTTTACAACTTATTGACCCTTTTCGCGGTGATCCCGTGGGCGCTGCCATATTTCATCACGTGGTAACGTGTCCATTGCTTGCATCAACTGCCTCCGTTGCCTCCTTGTTTAGAATGGAAGTTTATGACGCCGGCGCGGTTTATAAAACTTCTGTTTTCGGAGATGTCGTAGACGGTGACTATGTGGACAACACGATGATTTGATCACAGCTTCAGAGAACATGCAAGAGCGCTTTCGGAGCTCATTAAGCTATGTCCAAACGGCGCAAGCAGCGTATACGGTGCTTGTTCTAAAAGCGGGGCTAAATGTGTATTCCAAGCTATCCAAGCTTTCCGATTATGAATTCAGTCAGGATCAGTGTGTTTTGCTCTTTGTTCTTTATTCAGCAAAATTTTGAAGTAGTGGGTTGTCAGTTTCTAACTCAGTGAAGTTCCTCGGTGAGGCTACTATCTGATTATTTTCTGCCTAATCGCTCGCGGGTGTGCTCAGTTTCGGTAGATTTGTTGTTACTGCGCACAAGGTTTGCAACGTAGCTATTTTGTACATTGTAATACCTTGTATCAAATATATATTACAGCTAGTAACTCGCTTACTCTTGTGGACCGTCACGAAACATTCAGCTTCGACCATTCGTGCGCGATAGGTGTAGTCCGTCATTTATCGTGCGTATACCGTGCGCATATATTCAAGTGTGCGCCCATTCACTTATTCTTGATACGTCGGTGATAGAGTGGCCGTAAGTTTTCCTGCCATTTGGGACAGAAGTGTATAGATAACGTGCGCGAAACATACTATGACAGGAAGTGGCTCTACTCCCTTTGTCATTGTTAAACGAGTGGTACTCACTCTTTCCGAAGTTCTGGGTATGAAGCCCTTTCTTTGAAGGTTAGCGATACAAGGCTGGCGGATGAGCAAATTTCTGTATCCTCGAGGAAAGCCGTACATCACGAAGTGCCGGTAACACGTTCGGACAGTTGCAGCAGCGGTCCACGAACTAGGCCACATTCATCCATTCTATTCCTCAACATGCTAGTCACTATTTTTGCAGCAACTACTGCACACGTCTTCAATCCACATGATTCAATCTAGCATGATTAGAGCAGTGTTTTAGCGAAAACTCAGTGGCATTTCCGACAGCTGATCGCACAGAAGCAAGGTAAAATCGGTAATGGTTTCGTATTCGTGGGTGGTCGCTGAGGAGAGGTATGGCGCGCCGCCGTGAGCGCCATCTCGTTTCTCTAAAACAAACTGCTCCGCGAAAAGGGTCAATAGAAGGCCAAAAGAATCCACAGCAGAGATAGCGGAAATGAACCAGCAAACTGCACGTGTTGAAGTAGCTGTGTCCCAATACCAGACTTGTCAAAAAGACTGCACGTGACAAAGAAATAAATGTTGGGTCTGCATTCTGGTATGACTGTATTATTAAAGAAAGTTCGCCGATTGGAAAATCACAACCGAATAAATACTTGTAATTCGAGGCATTTCCTACAAGCAGAACAAAACAGAGCGATAATTAGGGCATGAAGTCATAGCAGGCTATTTCAATAGAAAATAAATATATCAGTAACAGGTATTGAGTGCATGCATTGAATTGGGAAAGCTACATACAGCTCAAACCTGTAGTGTTGAGTCTCGGAAACTTTAGTGAAAATGTGAGTTACTGTGCAACCATCACAATATCAAGAGAAGAAACGTTTACATTGACGAGGATAAATAGCCCGTTGTGAAGCCAAAAATGTTGCGCGTATGGAAGAGTGATGTGGAGACCAGAAAAAAGGAGCGAGAAATTCGCACTACGCTTTGGCTGAATCAACATAAATGGTGACATTTACGCTTGGAACGACGCCAACAATTTACGTTGTTGGCAGGTAGATATAAATATTTATGGCCATAGTGCTACCTGTTTGGGTAGCACTATGGCGATAAATATGGCAGGCTTTGAATTTTATTTAAGAACGCTCTTGCGCCATTATTAAGACGACACTTTGAGCTTGTTTCAATTGAGTGTCAACCAGATGTAATTTTCACGGAACCGTGGCTACACAGTGACTTTCTTGACAGATTTATGTCCCCCTGGTTACAATGTGGTGAAAAGCAAGCGCAGTAGCCGAGGCCAGGGCGTTGTCATCTTAATAATCAGAATCGTATACGCTCCGGCAGAAACCGCCACACATTGAAGCAGTTTGGTGCAAGACCCTTGGATAGCGTGATTTGATTATAGGGAGTGTGTACCATGCACCTGAAAATACTGCTGCTAGCTTGTGATGGTTAGCTTCCTTATAGTGTGATACAAAACGCATCCAAGGTGTTGCGCCTTGGTGCTTCCAATAAATGACAAGGCTGGCTGCAAACCACACGCAAGGATAAATTTATCAATAGAAAATAACACTCCCATATAAACACGGACTAGGAATAACAAAGCAAAGAAATTACAATGACAGTTAAAGCACGACATACATGGATAAGTTCAGGAACAAAGCTAGAGTTCACTAAGATACCTAGGGGTAACAAGCAAGCGGAGGTCACGTGAAAGTAAAGCGTTCACCAGTTATAGACGGAAGACGGCCGGCGTGACGCTGGCTCAACCAAGGTCTTGCCGTTGAGAAGAGGTCAGATGCTTCTCTCGAGCTTCTCCAGCAGGTCCGCTGTGATCGAGTGGAAGGTCTAGGCATCCAGGCCCAGTCACCTGGCAGCCCACTCTTCCGCGCCTCGTCGTCCAGCTTCCGGAGAGCGCTCACTGTCGAGCAAACCGCAGCCTGCTGGGGGAAGATGCCAGTTCGTTGGCAAATGCAGAGCCGGCCAGGTAGAGGCCTCGTAAGCCCGGGTCCAAGCAGCCGTCAAGCTCACACCTCTGCACCCTAGCCGCCTGTTGTTGTTGTTGTTGTTGTTGTTGTTGTTGTTGTTGTTGTAGCCTATCACGCCTGTGGCTCCTACCTACGGAGGGGGATTGGCCAAGAAATGGGTGGATTATTCCAAATTAGTATGCCCTTGTTCCAACCGCCGAAGTGTCTTCTTCCCTTGATCATGAAGATGATCTTCAACCGTGGCACGTACCCACTCTTCCGTTCTTCTTCTCTTCCTCTTCTTTTCTCCTAGTCTCTTGTGGACTTTTCTTCAGATGTTTTTTTTTTTTTTTTTTTTTTGCGACGCTCGGCGCGCTTCAGCCAAACTCATGCAGCACTTTATCTTTGTCATCGTCTTTTGCTCCCGGCCATGCCACGCACCATGTTCGCATCACCTCGCGCACTTCACATATCACATAGCTTCAATGCAATAAACAAAATTTGAGATTACTTACGTAGCCAGCACAAGTATGTTTTCACGGCGGGAGGCTGAAATGTCGCTGATCCGAAATTGAACGAAATGGAACCAGGTACGCGAGAGCATGCTGCAGGTTCAGCGCCAATAGATTTTGCACGTCGCATGGGGTGACACAAGCAGTTCGTAATTATATTGGACTCTATGGTGATAATAATTATGTCTGTGCTGAATAGATTTTTCTTAAGCACTGACTTATTTTCGCTATCCCACACAGTTCACATTTACCCAGGGTTCTCCGGTCATTCCATAGTAAGCGTGACTATACAGTTGAATTATTTCCCAACAACACCCAGACCTGTTTCATGCCATATAAAGTTTAATGATACTGTCATACTAAGTGAATTAGCGTTTTGCTTTCAGAAGTTTGATAAACACAATCGAAAAGAGTTTCTATGTATTAATGAGTTGTAGCTAAACTTTAAAAGAACACTTTACAAATACATAAGTGGCTATCTCTCTCTGAACATTAGAAAATGAAGGCGCAGTCCTTGGATTACAAAAAATATTATACAACTGAAAAAAAAAACTTCGCCAGACACAGGGAAGTGTTTAAGCGCTCACATAATTCGGACCATAATGACTAAATAAGTAACTTAATAAGGAAAGTGTAAAATTAAAAATGCAGGAGTCAAAAGAAAAGTATTTCAGAGTTAGGATAGATACCTTTTTGCGCGGAACTCCTCAAAAGCTTTGGAGGCATTTAGGCCAAAGAAAAAAGCAGTTACTGAAATAGACAGAGAACATGGACTTACTGAGAAGAAACGTACAACACCTGATCCCTTCAATACATTCTTTTTAAGCGTATTCACTACTTATGATGGAAAGCTGTCCGAGCCTGTGCTGTCCGGGAATCTTGTAGTTGTGGAAGAACTGATCACGATATATGAGATTATAATAAACTTACGGTTCAATCTAAACACAAATAATGCCAGAGATCGGTGTGAGATACGGAATTTACTTTAAAGAGATACGCGGAATGAGTGTATAGGTACATTTTCAATGCTTTCACAGTGTTAATCTGCTTTGGTAAATTCCCCGAAGACTGGAATATTAGTAAGGCCGCAACGGTATTTGAAGACGGGGACATAGCATCGATTACAAGTTTGCGGCCTATTGCGGTCACATCAACTTGCCGTATTGTGATGGAGCATACATTTTCTAAACACATTAGACAGTAACTAATCCCGAATGGAATTCTCAGCGGCTATCAGCAAGACTTTCAGGAGAGATTATCAACAATAACACAGTTACTAGAAAGTGCTCATGACTGTGCAATTATACTTGACGGTAAGGGACAGATCACTATGATATAAAAATATTTAAACAAGGCGTATGTTAAAGCTAATAATATTAAAGTAACAAAAACATCAAGTGATTTAGGTAAAAATGGTGTAGTTACTGGTTTCAGGAATTCCTTACTGATCGCTGGCACTTTGTTCGTATTAACAAGAAACGATCAGAAATTTGTGATGTCGAGTCGGAGTGTGTGTGTGTGTGTGTGGGGGGGGGGGCAGGGATTCGTCCTTAGGCGTGTGCTGTTTTCGATATATTTATGGACCAACGACCTGATCGCAGCGTCAGCTGTTAGAGCAAGGTTATTAGCAGCAGGTGGTTGCTTGATCTATGGGGAAGTCACATCAATTAACCATCGAACGTTTTAAACAGTTTTCTAGGAATAGTGAATGAATAGCTTGACAAGGGGCAGCTGTCTCTAATCACAGAAAAGACACTAGGTATGGTGATCACTAGAGGCAGGATCTCTAGGCATTACAAAAGAGCGTTTTAGGCGCCAAAAATAGGCAGGCAAAACAACGTTTTACGCCTCCAACGTCGCAAATATAGGCACAATAAATTTTTGCATAAATGCAAATAATTTCAAACGAAGACGTGTGCGGCCTATGTCTACGATAGGAAAACAAGAAATGTTATTGGCTATGATGGCACAAAGGCGCCAGCACTTGAACATAGCCGTGCAATTGTCCCATAAAACTGCTGGACTAATGACGATCAATTGGCTTCATTCAAGAAGCACACTGCTCATATTCATGTTCAATGGCCACTGTACTCGAGCGTCGCATATAGTGAAACAGGCATGAAAAAGAACGCTTGAAAGCTGGGAATACTGATTAAAAAAAACGATACTTTATGTCTGCCTGACGCAATTAATTTAAGACACAACAAAAACAGACAAATAACAAATACAAGAAAGAGTACGATTTATTAAGAAATTAGCATGTTCTTACAGGAGGACTGTTAGATACAACTCTTCGCAATTTTCTCATATACAATGACATCATCCGAATTGTACAGGCCAGACGTCCCAACACTGCCAAATACACTTCCGCCCATTCGAAGTGCACATGTTTGAAGAAATATGTATCGTGAGCACACGGAACGTAGTCTAAGATTCGCTGTGAAGATTGTGGAAACAATAGCAAACTACCACCATCTCCAGATTTTCGGATTCAAAATTGTGCCTCTTGTCACTGAGAATGATCTCGTACGCTGAGAAGGAACGCCTGATGGCGGTGAACACCTTAAAAAGTAAATAACAAGTAAAACAAAAGCTGCGTGCACATCACATTTTTCTTTCTTCTTTTGCTCTTCACTTTCCTTTTCCCTCACGGCTCTCCGCGGTTTCGCATTCGCCAACCGCTAGCGCAATGTCAGCGTGGCTGCGTATGCTGGCCGGCGCGTCCCATTTCAATGCTGCAAGCAGTTGCTTTCCGGGAGTTGGTTGAACTAAAGGACTAGGTTGAACCCCATAGAGTTCCAACAGTCAATGTTGCCCGGAAACACGAACAACGGTCTCTAACTGCACTAGAAAGCGGAACTTGAGGCTAAATAGTGTTCCTATAGGCGCGCCGATATGGAAAATAAGCATTTATAGGCATTTAGGCACAAATGCCAAAATAGGCATTTATAGGCACATAAAAACACTATAAAAGCCCTTCTTAACATCTAATTCATGCTCATATATCAAAGTGGGGCGATAGGAACGCAAGGAACAAAAAAGGTATTTGCCTAAAATTCGGTCTCTAGTCATCACACATAAGAATGAACCACATTCATTGACATGTGTTGTCAGCTTGAAGCCACTTGTGTTGTTGATGTGCAGCAGTGACCGCATGTGCTTTTTTTGTGGTGCAGCGGGAAAGGCGAGTTGTGGTTGCGCGCGCATTTCTGTTTACTCAGACCGCGCAGCCTGCCCGACCTCAACATGAGTGAGGTGCACAAGAAAACGCTAAGTGACGAGGCAACCGTCACTTTTTGGCTCTTGATGAGGGATTCACAACGCTATGAAATATAGAGCACGCCGGTTATGCGAACGCGTGGCTGCTATGCGTTGGAGTCGAAAGTAAGCACGCGGATTCCGCAAACGGCGCTGCGGCTGTGGGAATGCTAAAGCCCCTAACTCGGCTGCGCCGGATGCAAGTGGTCAGGTGACTGTTTGGTCCGCGGAACACGCGGGATTTTACCCTCGCGTGTGTATCCACCTTTAAGAGGCTCGCTTTCACGATAGCGCCCACCGAAATGGGGAATTCACCTTCGTGCTGGCTCTGGCTTCACTGCCAATGAATCAGCGAGAACACACGCCGTACTCTTCCCCTTTCGCAAATCGCTTTCCAGATACGGGCCCGCGCATCTACAACGCAAAGGACACGGCGAGAACACATCGCGCGAAGATATCAGCAGGCGGCACTCTCTGTCGGCACGGCAGATTACTTCCAAGATACGGTCCGCGCAACCGTGCCACACGCAGCCGCCACCGGGGTAGGTTTTGTCATGGTTCATAATGGTTCGAGGCGAAAGAATAAAGCCCTAAAGAGCGATAACGGCTTATAATGATCGGAGCGGCACCGCCACCTGCAGTCCTTTGCTTGCGTCATCAATGCACCTTGCGCCGCTCGTCCGCACCAGTTCGTGTTGCCGCTGCGCTGTCGTTTGTACTGGATGGATCAATGATGCTATGACGTAAAATGATTCCAAACTGTTTTGATTGCAAACTCCTGACGTCCAATTTACGTAACCACTGACGCAAGCATCGGACGGGGACCCGTAGCGTTGTCTGCAAAACCCAATCAAACTCTCCTCGTTTATAGGAGGTCACCTTTACTCGCTGTCCAAACCAATAACATTGTCTACACTCGGCGGTTTTTCTTATGTAATTGGCTGACAAGAGGCGAGGAGCCCGCTCTAGTGGAGAGGGTTTCGATGGGGCCGAGCCAGCACAGTGAAAACGACAACCGCATGAAGAGGCGGGTGCCCGCTTCTCCTATTGGTCTGCTTCGCCTCACTTAGCTTGCGATGGCTGGTCGAAAATAGCGGCGGCGTGCAACGGAAGGATAAGAAATCCGCTAAAATGGATCCTCAGCAAGCAAGAGTTGGGAGAGCGATGTCGTATGCATGCCGAAAGGGCTCGATAACGTCTTACTGCCACGCAAAACGGTTTATCATGCGCAAATAAATACATCCTCACCGGCAGGTGCGAGTAGCGAGGGTCTGAGCGATCGGCGGGCAGCCATCTTCTATTTCGCTCGGAACGGCGAAGTCTGCGGCTATGCAGAGAAATTTTCAGTTTTGTTCAGTATATTAGACAGCTTTATTTTTGCGTTTGCAGCCAAACGTAAACGCATTACTTATGTAAAGAAACAGCGTCGTCCTCACTGCGCATGCTGCGAACGTTATTGGGTTTCGGAGGTTTACGTGCGCTATGATAACGTACGTTATTTGGCGATTTTAACTTTCGTAATGTTTGCGGACGCTAAGAAATAGCGTTGTCGAACATGGCGCTCCCATGGCTGCCGGTTCAGCGCGAATCCTCGTCATGGCTACGCTCTCACTATTGAAATGGGCTTTCGCTTTCTCCAACTCACCTGAAACGTTAGTTATAAGCACATAGCGATTCCAATTTCTGAGAACGTTCAGCTATTCCGGCACCTGTAGGCCTATAGAGACGCTTCCTCATAGCAACAACAAGATGACTGCTAATGGATTGTCTTGGCTTAGATAAGTTTGGCACAAAACACCAGGCGGCGGCCTGTTTTATAACGTCCTCCTTACGTTTGCGTTCCCGTACGGTAAACTACTTAGCACCCGTTGCAGATGACATTGTCCTATTCAGCAACAATGGGGACGAATTACAACAAATGATTGAGGACCTAAATCTAGAAAGTGTAAGAATTGGGTTGAAGATGAATATGCAGAAGACAAAGATAATGTTCAATAGCCTGGCAAGCGAACAAGAATTCAGGATCGCCAGTCAGCCTCTAGAGTCTGTAAAGGAGTACGTTTATCTAGGTCAATTACTCACAGGGGACCCTGATCACGAGGAGGGAATTTACAGAAGAATAAAATTGGGTTGGAGTGCATACGGCAGGCATTACGAAATCCTGACTGGGAGCTTACCACTGTCGTTGAAGAGAAAAGTGTACAATCAATGCATTCTACCGGTGCTAACATATGGGGCTGAAACTTGGAGGTTAACAAAGAAGCTCGAGAACAAGTTAAGGACCGCACAAAGAGCAATGGAACGAAAAATCTTAGGACTAACGTTAAGAGACAGGAAGAGAGCGGTGTGGATCAGAGAACAAACTGGGATAGCCGATATTCTAGTTGACATTAAGCGGAAGAAATGGAGCTGGGCAGGCCATGTAATGCGTAGGATGGATAACCGGTGGACCATTAGGGTTACAGAATGGATACCAAGAGAAGGGAAGCGCAGTCGAGGACGGCAGAAAACCAGATGGGATGATGAAGTTAGGAAATTTGCAGGCGCAAGTTGGAATACGCTAGCGCAAGACAGGGGTAATTGGAGAACGCGGGGAGAGGCCTTCGTCCTACAGTGGACATAAAATATAGTCTGATGATGATGATGATGACGACGGTAAACTACAAGTTTGGAAGTACGCACACCGTAACGTCCCGCAAAGTTCCTTACGTTTAACGTACGTAAGGGGACAAACGCTATTTGAAAACTGTCTATTGATGCATTTTTTTCGCGTACACGTCACTTTGACGAGAATTTTCGCGGTTTTGTGACGTCGCGTGAAAGACAGGAGAAGTGGGCGTCGCCAGAAAGCATTCTATCAATAGCAGATAGCTAATGGCGAAAAGGCGTGGAATCAGAAATGATTATTTTTGTTTTGTGTGGTTTATTCATGCATAATCAGTGTGTACACGTTATATCAGATGGGGAGCGATTGCGGTTTTCGTGACGTCGCGTGACAGACAGGCAAAATTGGGAGTGGCCCGAAAATGTTTTGACGAATCGTGGAAGCGGATTGCAGAAGTTGCAATCAAAACAGTTTGGAATCATTTCATCTTATAGCGCCCCAGGTTTCATCACATTGATTATGACACTGGGCTGCGTGGAGATAGCAAGAGGCACAGTGCTTACGCATACTTATACAACTCCCAGAGGAGTTACTGCGTCAACTTTTTTCTTGTTCTTTTAACTGTGTATTGCATGTTTATTGATTATTGTTTTCCCACTTCTGCCTTAGTACTGATTTGTACTGACAGTATTTGTAAATGTAAATTAAATAAACAATGTCACGCATGCAGTATTATTTATGTCACCTTATGCCATTCATGACATTGCATGTAATTCATGTCACGTAGCGCGTGTTACGGAAGTAGCGGATTGCAATGTTATTGGCATTAAATTATGGTCTCGTTGTACGTGTAGTTGGCAGCTCTGCAGTGCAGCGGAACAGTTTAAAGTTTTTGAGACGACGTGATGGCACTGGCAAGTAGAGGTACGAGCGGCGAAATTATTCGGTATAGGTGTGAAGGAGGGACGTCAAAAAAGAATTGAATCGCCATCCCGGCCCTCTCAAAGGGGGATGTCCAGCGAAGCTGTTTAGGACCACCACTACAGCTGCTGGGGGGAGGGGGGGGGGCGGCATGCAATTCGTTATTCCTTTAGTGTAATTGTAGTAAGGATAATTAAGAGTAATGGAAATTTTAGAGCACGCCGCCGCTCATAGCAGTGCTGCACGAACATTGAAATAAGTTGCAGCATAGGATCTTTTATACACCAAAGGCTAGGAACGAGAAGAAAGGGAACCGAGGGGCCCAATTTTTATTAATCATATCATAAGAAGTCAACAGACATTGATACCAAGAACAACATAGGGGAAATTACTTGCACACACTAATTGAATTAAAGAAATGATAAATTATAGGAAATGAAGACGGATGAAAAAACAACTGTCCGCAGGTCCGGAACAAACCCCCGTCTTCGCATTACGCGTGCGATGCTCTGACCATTGAGCTACCGCGGAGCCGTTTTCCCATCCGCTTTCTGGGTATTTATGTTTTACAACTAGAACTAACTCTGGGATTGCTAGCCAGCGCCACCACTCACAAGCCTAGGGGCGGATGTGGAACATCCTTTCTACCGCAGGCGTCACGAGCACGTGATCTTTTTGGGTGATGGCAACTGGTCAATAAACCCACATATGCTCCCTGAAGGCATCAATGCTGCCGGATTCGAACCCTCGTTATGTAATGGTTATGGTATGTAATTGACCAGTTGCCATCACCCAAAAAGATCACTTGCTCGTGACGCCTGCGGCAGAAAGGATGTTTCACATCCGCCCCTAGGCTTCAACAAGACGGCAAGTTGGGCCAGTTGGTTGGGATTCATCTTAAGTATCGTAACAGCGCAAACAATACAGGGACAAAAGGCCACGTGGACAGGGACAAAAGGCGAAAGACGACGTGTTGTCGTCTTTCCTTCCTTTTGTCCCTGTATTGTTTGCGCTGTTACGATACTTAAGATGAAGCCCCTAGGCTTGTGAGGGGTGGCGCTGGCTAACTCTCCCAGAGTTAGTTCTAGTTGTAAAACATAAATACCCCAGAAAGCGGATGGGAAAACGGCTCCGCGGTAGCTCAATGGTGAGTGCATCGCACGCGTAATGCGAAGACGTGGCTTCGTTCCCCACCTGCGGACAGTTGTTTTTTCAACCGTTTTCATTTCCTATAATTTATCATTTCTTTAATTAAATTAGTGTGTGCAAGTAATTTCCCCTATGTTGTTCTTGGTGTCAATGCCTGTTGGCTTCTTATGAAAAGGCTACGAACGTCACTCCTGAAGTCGGAATTTGCTGTCGCCGCGGCAGCTTGCGCAACAGTAATCGTTACTGGCGAACATATGCGGGGAGTGCTACGTGCTTTATTTTCTTATCTAGAGCGCCTTATCATCAATTATGTGGTTCGGATGCTTGTTTTGTCCTTGCCCTTTATTGAAACGTATGCTGTTTTTATGCTTTATACGTGATTCCAAAGTGTGTATCCATTGTTCGCTTTACTTTACTGAATGCGTGGAGCCGCTGCCTTACGGGGATGCGATCCACTACTCCTGACTTGCACTGCACTGCCGCCGCAATCGGCCCACATTTTCGCGCATGGACGCGGGCACGAAAAATGACGCCCACGGAGAAGCTGGCCGCTTCGCTGTAAAATACTGCTACAACGTATGCGCCAGCGTGGCCTGCCTCATATAAATACGGCTGCCTCACGCAATAAAGTGATCTTTCGTTTCCTGCTGCTCGGCTGTCTACAATTTGCCAGAAGTGCCAGTTCGTTTTGCTAAAACCGCCAGTCGGCAATGAATACGCAACCGCCATTGTTGTACTGGTCGTTTAGACCGACCACAAAGACCAGTGCAATGGTGTCGACTATGCTTGAGCCACCCAGGCCGCTCGACACGACTGGAGACACGTTTCATAACTGGATCATACGGAAACGCGAGTTTGACCTTTTTGCTGCAGCGATGGGCTGACCCAGTAGCCTAAGAAAGTTCAAGCCGCAACTTTTCTGATGACTATAGGTTAAGATGGGAAACTAGCGCACTATAATTTTATGTTCGACAGTGACGTTGACAATAATGATCCCAAAAGCTTCTTATCAATGCTTAAGGCCCATTACAGACCGTCTGAGAACCCAATCTTTAACGAATTCCGAGTTAGCTATAGCGACCAACAAGAGGGAGTATCCTTTAATGACTGGCTGACGGAATTTCGAGTTCTCGCAAGCAGATGGGAATACCGAGAGCTCGACGAGTGCCTGATACGAAGCAGAGTAATTCTCAAAATCAGAGATAAAGACTTCGAGCAGAAACTTTTCTCGGAAACCCCATTGATTTCGAACGCTGTAGAAATATGTCGCGCACGGGAACAAGCACAACAGCGACTTCGCGAAATTACAACCAGAACAGCCAACGCTACAGCCGCCGCATAGAGTTAGTTACTAGAGCAAAATCTGGGCGAAAAAAAGTGGGAACACAAAAGGGGCCGCCATAGTGCTACGGCTCATTTTTGTAGCACTAAAATTGTTCAATATATTATGCAAAAGCAAGCGATTACACGTATTACGTAGGAAAGGAGAAAGTTTGAAGTTCATTTTGTATATTTTTCAGAGAGCTCGGATGACTACTTTGAAAATGTTGATGGAAAATTTACAGGTGTCTAAAAGGCTGCGTTTGCAGGCGCCGTAAGGAGATGGCGCTACCATACGGACGGAAGCACGGGATCACGTTGATAGCGCGCCTCGTCTGAATCACATCTCTTCGTCTGCGCCTACGCGCCTGCATAGGGTAGCAACATGGCAGCTTCCTTGCGGTTCCCGATTTCAGTACATGGGCGCTATGGGGAGCTTTTCCTCTAGAGTTGGTTATTTTGTCTCGGTACACAGGTCTGTATGCAGCAATATTAACTCTATGAGCCGCAGCATTCATAGCGAATACAACGCCTTGCTAGAACTGTATTCTTGAAACGCTCCAAAAGTGCAAATGTGCGACTCAGTGTAAGCGCTGAAACAACTGCTGCAGTAGCAACCATTTCCCTCGAATGCGCCAGCCAGACACAGCAATTATCATGGTAAACGGTACGTGATGTAACGCAAGTTTTATTAAGAACTGCATAAAAATACTTCCTGCACGGGCTAGAAGTGCATGCTATCGCCAGTGAGGACTGCTGTTCGGAGGTCCTCATTGCAGGTGCAGGTGCATTGGTTCATTGAAAAATCACCACGGGAAGAAACTGCTTCATCAGGCCTGCGACGACGTTCGAAAACTAACTACGCAGCCTTCACAGCCATGCTCTACGCCTTTGCGACCCTTTTTAGGCCACAAGCATACAGGTTTGCAGATCATAACTTTACATCGCTCAGGGCTCAGATGTCAAACGGAATTTTAAGCATGAAATGATTTTAGCTCCCGTTGTCAGCGACCTTCAAGTGACCTTGAGCCAAAAGCCGGGCACTCAAACGTGAACATCTGGGCATTGTTGCGAGAGCAAGACGACATCGTCCGGGTAGCCAGTCAAACGTTAAGAAAATGCGGTCTCTGGCCCCCCCAAGCCTTTGTACAGGACCGCATTAAGTGCGCTAGTTACTTTCCAAACGAGTTACAAAAATATTGCTTCCGATTTCTTTCTAATGTTTGTTCACAATATCCCTCAAACGCTTACTTCAAGTACGCTGAAGGTTTATTTGTCATGTCCAATAGCGACGTTCAAAAGGCAGATAGGGGGCACCATACATCACTTGGCGCTGAGAAAGGGTTGCCTGTGCTCTTTTGAACGCCAGCTGCCCGTTAGTCGTGAGCGGTCGGCGACAAGAAGAAAAAGATGTGACGGAGGCTGAGCGCGCTGCACTATTGGAAGAAGAAAAGCGGTTGAAGGCGGTGGCACCACAGGTAGCAAAAGACGACACATGGTAGCCATTTCGTGCTTTCATCTACTCTAGATTACGCGAGAGCCAGCACTTTTTTAAATCGTAGTCCAGTCCATGCCAGTAACTGTCAGTGGCAATGTTATAGAGTGCTTGTAACTGATATCCCGCGTAATGCTCAGTCGACGCGCTGCCAAGCCAAGACTAAAGTGCCGGTTTTGATACTTTAATTCAAGGCCTCTGGGAACTGAAGGGTGTCACCTACCACATTGAGCTCAAGCCATGAGGACGAGGAATCGTCAAGCGAGTCAGAAGGGTCGCGGTTGCTCTTCAAGAATGCATGAAACAGGCATTCGATAAAATTGAGCTAGACCTCGTCTTTGAAAAGGTAACTGAACCTACTGCTTGGTCAAGCCACGTGGTCCCAGTGGTTGGAAACGACAAAGTACGCATATGTTTAAGTCCTTTACATTTGAAAAAGGCTCTACTGAGGGAGAACTTTCATATGCGATCATTAGAAGATGATATTCCGCGCCTGCATTTGGCAAGGTGGTTTTCAACATTAAATGCATCGTCACGCTTTTGAAAATTTAGCTAGATGAAGAGTCGCGCCGTGTGCCGCTAATAAAAGATGACATTCGCAAGCATTATCGTCGGGTCCCACTTGTTAGTGTGGCTAACGTGCTCATACATTGCCAGCCATTCATCGACGTTCACGCCGCTTGTGCTGTTCAATGTCCCGGGATCACCAGGGTGCAAGACAATGACCGGTGACGGGCCTTGCTCACACTGGGTCGCTTGGTCGGTCATTCTGGTGATAGTAACGCGCCGTCCGCTGCGAAGATCTAGTTCCCGGTGTTCTAGCGAGCTTACCCCCCACCTCCACCAACGATGTTATGGGGATATTCTATATACAATGAATACATTTACAAAGCATGGCGCACAACGCCACAGCAGTGGTAAGGCGAGCGCGTGCACAGTAAATAGGCACACCGTCGTCGTCGTCATCGTCCAAGCGCCGAGCACAGGATCGCCGCTCGCGACAATATATAAGAAACCGCATGAGCTTGCGCAAACACACCACAGCTCACACCCATAACACACCCCACCACATGGCAATGGGAGGCAGCGCTGTCCAGCTCCTACTCGACGGACCAACTCAACTTGGTCAACCGAGCGAGAAGGGTGCTTGGGCCGCTGGACTCCTGGACTGACGGGACCACCTACTGCAGAGTGGAGGAGCTACCTACGCTCGTGTGGTCTTTTGTATAAAGTTTCTCTCTCGCTCGTAAGTAACGGACAGTTTAATTTTGAAGAAATTACATGGAAATCCATCCATAATGAACGCGCTCGGGCAAGCTCTCACCGTCGACGTGCCGATTCTAGCGTGAGGGCTTCCGAAGCCCAGGCGAAATGTCAGCGAATAACTGCCGTCCCCAAGTTGTGGGAGGGTGATGTTGAGGCCAAACGTCAGGGTCTGCTAGCCCTCCAAGAACCCGACAGCGGTGATGCACACCTCGGCAACGCTAGTGCCAACTTCCCCATTGCGACAGCCATGTTTGAACGCGACATTCTCAACCGGAACTTCGGAACCAGCTGCAGTGCGTGTGACCGGTTGTGGTTCGGGACCAACGTGGTACTCGTCAGTGCAATTCGTTCCGACGAACAAAGAAGAAACACACGACAAGCTTCGCTTACCCCCATTTCATCGACAGGAGAAAGGTTACAAAGTTTTTCCACACACCACCCAGTGTCCACGAGATTTTTAGTCCACCTTTTCTTTTTAGTCGTAAAAGCATGGCGGAGAGAGGCTTCAAAGAAACAAGGAAACTGCTCAAGAAGTGTCTATATGGAACGCTGGGTTCCACAGTGCCTTGCAGCAATTGAGGAAAATGCCAACGAACGTCCGCCTAAAATCACCCGCCGAACGACTCATGGGCCGTCAGATGAGGACTAAATTGTCAATACAAGACTGCTACCTCAAAACACAAACCGGGCCACCCAAACTGTCCGAAAGTGATTTGATCAGTAACGTGGAGACAATGCATATTCTACAACACAACAACGCGAAATCTACCAGATATTCAGAGTGGCTCCACGGATACCGTGTACAATACGACACACAGGACGTGGCAACCAGTAGTCGTCATAGGCCCTACAAGTACACCACGCTCTTATGTCGCTGCGACAGAGAATGCACGGCATCTACGACGCACGAGAGAGCGCCTGAGATCAACAGAAGGACAGTTTTTCTCTCAGCAGACAGAGGATGCGATATTGACCCTCCTCTTTCTTCCCCTCAACCACGCGGCACCGAGCAGCAGGCACCTGAAGAAGCACGCCGTAGAAGCACACGATACCATAAATAGTCGCAGCGATATCCTCTCCGAAAACGCAGCACATAACACAGTTCAACTGGTGCTGTGCAACTTTATTATTTCGTTGTACATTCTTGTTTTATTTTATGCCGAAAGCCTTAGGTCTGTATGTTGGCGGAGCCCTTGGCGGGCTTTTGGCGAAAGTGAGCCGTGGTCGACACAGCAAAAAGGGTCAACTTGAGGTCACATTTCCCAAGTGTGCTCCTGTAGACAGAGTAATTTAGTGGCTTTGAAAAGAAAATTTCGTACAGTTCGGTCGGGGTGGGATCGAACCCGGGCCTCTGGCGTGCGAGACAAGCATAATTCCCTGAAGCCACAGCTGCTCCACGTCTGGCTTACTAAAGGTGTACCTAGTGCGTGCGCCATTGCACAGATGATGTCGCAGCCACATCGTCGACTAATGGTGTGCTCTAGTGTGTGCTCTAACATGCTACACTTTCGGTACTATGCTAAGTGTTCATATGAGGCTTTCAGGAGGATGCCTTAGTGCCACGCGTGTACTTCCATTTGTTGCTCGTTATGTCTTGCAAAAATCTAGCACCGATCATATAACCTAATTCATTACCAATATGTCTTACAAAGAATCTAACCCCGATTGTATACCTTCATGTATTGCCAAATTTGTAGCAAGCATTCCATTTCTTGTGTTACAATAGAGTAACACTTGCCAAACCTTTTGTTTTCCAGTCTTTTTTTTTCCTCATAGGAAGGGAGATGTGACCAGGTGCAGCGTCATCGAGAATATTGTTGAAGTACACCTGCGTCCCGCAATAAAGCGTTCCTTTGTTTACTGCTGCTCGGCTGTCAATAGTAGGGGCAACTCTGCTTCCTACGGGAGAATATACAGGGACATATACGTATATGGACTGGTTTGTCCAGTGTTTCATTGTTCCTGCCTGGAGTGAAACAACAAAGCGCTGCTCATCATAAAGGACAGTAACGCTGGCGGCAAAGCCAGCGTAACAAGCCTCTTGCGCACAAAGTGTTGGTACATTTGCTGCGAGTGTAGCTGAGGAAAAAACTATGCCCTTCTTCTCACCGCTGTCAAACACGCGCTTGTAGAAGCAATGCGGTCTTTGCGACCACGCGGAGAAATGCACAACTAACCCGAGGTGATGACAATGTGGGACAGTGCTTTGCGCATTATCAGCAATATTAACTGGCGTGATATCATGTGCTGCCACTGCCAGCCGATCAGCTACCTCGTGCTTCTCAACGCCGCCGTGGCCTGATGGCAATATTTTGTTTAATTACTTGTAATGAATTGAATCTATGCGATTAAAAATGAAGAATGTGAATAAATGCTTCTAATCGGCAATTTTTTTGTTCTTTTGTAATTGTTTGGCTACTTTGTGGTGTTGCAGTTCACAAAAAAAAGAAAACGTAAACCAGGTGCAGAAAACGAAGGGCGAGCTGCAGTCCTGTTATTTTTACTGTAGCTGAAATGCATTTTCACTAACCGAATGCATCTAAGCAGTACAGTGCGTGAATTCGGGGGGACCCGAATAGTAGAGCGCGGACCACCATAGTCATGCAGCAGCCCCAAGGTTGGGGGTATTCATACCGGCAAACACAAGTGCATAGCATTTGTTCCCTGTATTTTATGGCACACCTTTTGGTCCCCCAATTGAACCAGCGCTGCTATACCTGCATAGCGACGGCCTCTTCCGAAAATTGCCTATTGTCAGAAAATTAGCTATGAATGGTTTGTGCATCGTTGCAGTTGTTACTGTCTGGAGTGCAACAACAAAGCGCTGCTCATCATAAACGGACAATAACGGTGTCGTCACAGCCAGCGTAACAAGGCTCTTGCGCACAAAGTGTTTGTACCTTTCTACACCATATGTGCCTCCAGCGCACTCCTCGAACGATTTTTCAGCGTGGCTGTTGATGTGCTTGAAAGAAAACGAAGAAATGGTGCCGACAAGAATTTCGAAAATCTATTGTTTACCAAGATGAACAACGTGCTGCAATGGACACTGAAAGAACCAGACAAGCTGATTTTTACAGCGAAAGTGTATATGGCTAGGTTCTGACCAAAAGTGTGTGCGCCGCCAGGCTGTGTAGAGAAGAGTCGCGTCGACAGGGAAAACAGTGGCCAACCCACCGAAGATAGTGCAATAGCAGGCCCACTCGCGACAGAGGTAGTCTACCCACCGATCCATCAATTAAGGTAGATAAAGAGGAATAAGGTGGATTAGTGTGGATTAAGTCTGATTAAGGTCGAATAAAGTGTATTAAGGAGGTTTCTCACTTATTAAGATGGATTAGGGTGCATTAGGGTGGATAAAGGTCAGTTAAAGTGTATTAAGGTGAATCAAGGAGGACTAGGATGGATTAGGGTGTATTAAGGAGGATTAGAATTGATTAAGGAGGATTGAGTTCGATTAACGAGGGTTAAGGTGGATAAGGGCATCATTTTCTTTATGCTTTATTTGCATGTATACAGTCATGCATATATAATTTCGTAATTTTGAAAGAACACATAACAACTTCGCTGGTCGCCCTTCACAGAGTGGAAGGGCACTAGCGTGTTTGTTTTTATTAAGGCCAAAGCCTTATACGTATATCTCATAGTTCAGTCGACCTTCAAAGTACTTGAGCAAGAACCGTGTCTGCGAAGCGAAATCGTACACGATGACGACTCAGTGTAGTAATTCACTTACTACACCGACCCGGTATCATGTCTAACCTATATGCAAACGCTCCCGCAACAATTATGATGGTGTGCAGGCTACCGTCGGCATCGTCTTCTATAAGTATGCAAGTATGAGTAAGGTACCTGTAACTTGCCGTAAGACGAAGGTAATTAAGGCACAGTTAAGTATAGTAGAGGTAATTAGGTATTCGAACCCACAACCTTTGGTGGAAGTCAAACCCACAACCTCTCGGTGTTACTTAGGGTGAAGTTAATTGGGCACGGTTAAATAAGGTAGCCTCAATTACGGGTACTCGAACCCGCGACGTTTTGTCGGAAAAAAACATGTAATAAGAAGTGACAACGCGCTTAGAATGATAATGTCAAGTAATTTTGTGAATGTCTCTTTGATGTTTGAATATCTCTTCGAAGAGGCCGCAGATCCTTTTGCCTTCACCCTCTTTGGCGTATATTAAAATACCAAATAAAGACAGCCGAGAACGGCAAAAAATTTGGTGTGGTGATGGACGAAGAAAATTTACAGTAGCAAGCTTGAGTCAGCTAGCGGAAGACAGGGCTAATTGCACACGGATCGCAGAGGCCTTCGTCCTGGCAGTGGATATAAAAATAGGCTGCCACTGTTGATCATCATGACTAAAAAAAATGAGATGAAAACTGCGTAAAATAACCAATAACATTTTAGTAATTTCTCAAACATTTTCATGAAGTTGTATTTGGCCACTGTAATTACATGTTTATTGAAGTAATTTTAATTCACCTTGGTTAGTTTATTTCTGTAAAAATAACTTCTGCGTCCTTGCAGGCCACATCAACGATTATTACGATACACGCCGCCATGGGGTACTCCGAAAAAAATTTGGCCACCTGGAGTTTGTTAACGTATACGTAAATTAGGTACTTGAGAGTTTTTGCATTTCGCCTCCATCTAAATGTCGCTGCCGTAGTTGGTATAACTTCCGCGAGATATAGCTTAGCAGAGCAACAACATAGCCACTGGGCTTCCACAGTGGCTTTCATTTCTATATTGTGTAATGTACCTATGAACTTAGATCCCTTTCGCTCTCAGAGTCAAGGTATTCTGTATGTAAGCAGAGAAGACGGGAGTTAACATTACCTCGCTTAGAGCCTGCTGCTCGCACATATCCCGTCAGTCAGCAGCGTGCTTTTCTACTGTGCTAAATGCGAAGCAGCAGGCCCAAGCTGATGCCGAGCACAGCGAGCGCACCGTCGTGCAAGGGGTTCTTTGAGAGTGCCGAGAGCAGCAGGCCCACTGTAGCAATGACAATAACTTTGTGGTTGCGATCGGGCCTACTTCGCGGGCAAAGGCCCGCCTATATGGTAGGGAGGTCGTTTTGGAGCTCGTCAACTAGAACTAATGATCCGAGGTTTTGCGGCCACCAACTTTTATTGAGGTTCGTACCTTGCGGCCGCGCCTCGCGCTGTGGCGAGGGTAACCTATATAGGGTGGTAACCTCGCCGAGCGATGACGTCACGTGCACCGCCTAGGAACGCCTCGCACCAGCTATGCGAGGCGTTGCTAGGCAATGGGAGGTGACGTCATCGCCAGGCGCAGTTTTATGTTCGCACTTCGCGGCCTAACAAAGAGCTTAAACAGATCCGCTGGTAAAAATTCATCATCATCAGCTTATATGTTATGTCCACTGCAGGACGAAGGCCTCTCCCTGCGATCTCCAATTACCCATGTCTTGCGCTAGCGTACTCCAACTTGCGCCTGCAAATTTCCTAACTTCATCATCCCATCTGGTTTTCTGCCGACCTCGACTGCACTTCCCTTCTATTGGTATCCATTCTGTATCCCTATTGGTCCACCGGTTATCCATCCTACGCATTACATGGCCTGCCCAGCTTCATTTCTTCTGCTTAATGTCGACTAGAATATCGGCTATCCCAGTTTGTTCTCTGATCCACACCGCTCTCTTCCTGTCTCTTAACGTTAGTCCTAAGATTTTTCGTTCCATCGCTCTTTGTGCGGTCCTTAACTTGTTCTCGAGCTTCTTTGTTAACCTCCAAGTTTCTGCCCCATATGTTAGCACCGGTATAATACAATGATTGTACACTTTTCTTTTCAACGACAGTGGTAAGCTCCCACTCAGGATTTGGCAATGCCTGCCTTATGCACTCCAACCCAATTTCATTCTTCTGTAAATTTCTTTCTCCTGATCAGGGTCCCCTGTGAGTAATTGACCTAGATAAACGTACTCCTTTACAGACTCTAGAGGCTGACTGGCGATCGTGAATTCTGGTTCCCTTGCGAGGCTATTGAACATTATCTTTGTCTTCTGCATATTCATCTTCAACCCAATTCTTACACTTTCTCGATTAAGGTCCTCACTCATTTGCTGTAATTCGTCGCCATTGTTGCTGAATAGGACAATGTCATCTGCAAACCGAAAGTTGCTGAGATATTCGCCATTGATCCTCACTCCTAAGCCTTCCCAGTCTAAGAGCTTGAATACTTCTTCTAAGCATGCAGGGAATAGCATTGGAGAGATTGTGTCTCCTTGCCTGACCCCTTTCTTGATAGGTAACTCAACTTTTCTTGTGGAGAACCAAGGTAGCTGTGGAATCCTCGTAGGTGTTTCCTAAGATATTGACGTATTTCTACTGTACTCCTTGATTACGCAATGCCTCTATGACTGGTGGTATCTCTACTGAATCAAATGCCTTTTCGTCATCTATGAAAGCCATATAGAGAGGTTGATTGTACTCCGCAGATTTCTCGATTACCTGATTGATGACATGAATATGATCCATCGTAGAATATCCCTTCCTGAAGCCAGCCTGTTCCCTTGGTTGGCTGAAGTCAAGTGTTGCCCTGATTCTATTGGAAATTATCTTGGTGAATATTTTATACAATACTGAAAGGAAGCTAATAGGTCTATAATTCTTCAATTTTTTAACGTCTCTATTCTTATGGATCAGTATAATGTTGGCGTTCTTCCAGCTCTCTGGTACACTTGAAGTCGTGAGGCATTGCATATAAAGGGCCGCAAGCTTTTCAAGCATGATATCGCCTCCATCTTTGATTAAATTTACTGTTATTCCATCTTCTCCCGCAGCTTTTCCCCTGGTCATGTATTTCAAGGCCTTTTTAACTTCATCGCTACTTATAGAAGGAGCCTCGGCATCCGGTTCATCACTATTTCGAATGAAAGTAGCTTGGCTGTTTTGGGCACTGTACAGGTCAGTATAGAATTCTTCCGCTGCTTTTACTATGTCATCGAAACTGCTGATGACATTACCATGCTTATCTTCAGTGCATACATCTTGCCTTGTCCTATGCCAAGCTTTCTTCTCACTGATTTAATGCTGCGTCCATATTTTACGGCTTCCTCAAATTTTCCCACGTTATAATTTCGAATATCCCTTACTTTCTTCTTGTTGATCAGTTTTTACAGTTCAGCGAATTCTATCTGATCTCTTGAGTTGGACATTTTCATGTTTTGTCGTTTTTTTATTAGGTCATTTGTTTCTTGGGAGAGGTTACCTACTGGTTGCCTTGGTGCCTTACCTCCCACTTCAATTGCTGCTTCTGAGATCAACCTAGTTACGCTTTCGTTAATCGCCTCTATGTTGTCTTTATCTTCCTTTTTTTTCTAAAGCTGCATATTTCTTTGCGAGCACCAGCCTGAATTGGTCTGCTTTTACCCTTAGTGCCTCTAGTTTGCCTGTTTCCTTTTGACTAATTTCAATATTTCTCTCTTCAAATTGAGAGAAATCCTTGACCTCATTAACCTATGGTCACTGCACTTTACCTTAACTAACACTTCTACATCCTGTATTATGCTTGGATCGGCAGCGAGTATGAAATCTATTTCATTCCTTGTTTCTCCATTAGGGCTTTTCCAGGTCGACTTCCTGTTGCTGCGCTTCCTGAAGAAGGTATTCATTATTCGGAGCCTATTCCTTTCGGCGAATTCTACTAACATCTCTCCTCTTGCATTCCTAGAATCGATGCCGTAGTTGCCAATTGCTTGCTCACCAATCTGCTTTTTCCCCAATATTGCATTGAAGTCGTCCATAACTACAGTATACTAAGTTTGCACCTTTCTCATTGCTAATTCCACACCTTCATTAAACTGTTCTATTTCTTCATCATGTTCAATTCAAGGGACACTTATTCATCCCTACGTGTATGCATGCGAAAGCACCACTGAGGCAGTCGCGTGACTCGAGTAGCACCGCGACGTCATGTGGCCAACGCTGTTCGTCACGAGGTTCCCACAACACAAGTCGTGGGTTCGACTCGCAGCAATGGTCGTGGGCTCAAATGTCTTAATTAGCTATGCCTTTGTAGCGAAGCGTTGGAACTCTGAAGTGGGTGGTCCGCTCCAGCACCGTGAAGTCGGTCTCCTTCTCAAGTACCTTCTAGTGGGTCGTTTTCTTCAGCTCTCGAGCGCCGCTTGTGCTGAGACTGTTGCCCTTGCGCTGCTTCATGGGCCATCCAATAAACATCCTTATAAATTGGTAGAGAGATCTGTACCCTCAAAACCGCTCCGAAACCCCTTCGATGCCCGTGGAGCTTCGATACCGTGCAGTACCATCTGCCATGCCGCAAGACGCCTCCCAGCAAACGCCTCATCTCGCACCACCCGCATGTCCCGGTGTCCCTCGTCAACGCGACCCACCTATCTTCACTGGCGCGGATGGCACTGACGTGGAGGACTGGCTCGCCATCTACGAGCTCGTGAGTGTACCCAACAAATGGGACGAGGTATGAAAATTGAGCAACTTGGTATTTTACCTGGCGGGAGTTGCAAGTCTGTGGTACAACAACCACAAATCCAATTTCCCGCCCGGGTATGCTTTCAAGACTGCCATTATCGACGTGTTTGGCCGCCCTGCAGTTCGTAAGCTGCAAGCAGAACAGCGTTTGCGCGAACAAGCTCAGCAGGGCGGGGAATCTTTCACAAGTTACATAGAGGACATTCTGGACTTGCGCAAGACAACCAACGCGACCACGTCCGAGTTGGATAAGATCAAAAATGTCATGAAAGGCATCGACGACGACGGCACCATGCTCCTCGTCAAAAATCCTCGCACGGTGGCAGAGATAATAACGCTCTGCCAGAGTTATGAGGAGCTACGCCGGCAGTAGTCGTTGACCCGTCGGCCGCGAGCGCGGGACGCAGATCTCGCTGGCTGGTCAATGGTTTCTGACCACACCACCTTGCTGGCAGAAGTGAAGACATTTGTGCGCGAAGAAATTGTACGCCAGCACTCTCTGCTGGCCTTTGCTCACCCGCAGCATGTGCAACAGCCATCAACCACACTCCCGCCTTCCCTCCGCTGAGTGATTGAACAGAAAATCGCCGAAGTCATGCCCGAATATTACCAGCGACCTCCAGCACCGGCGCCACTTAGCTACGCTCAAGTTGTCGCCAGGCTGGCCCAAGTAATCTCTGAGGCTTCCCCGTTTAGTTACGCCGAAGCCGTCACTGGACCTCAGTCGTTCGAAGTGGTTGTGCCGCCTACGTACACCTATGCCACTAGGCTCCGTCTGCAGCCCACCATGCAGCCATATCAGCAGCCGCTAGGTCCATCGCGTCCTGAACCATGGGAGGGATCCTCTCCAGCAAACCGTTGGCACACTTCCGACAACCATCCCATATGCTTTGCGTGCGGTTACGCCGGCCACGTTGCACGTTTTTGCAATCGCGTGCAGCCGCCTCGAGTCGCATCACCCGTCATGAGCCAGTCCAGCCGCTCTAATTACGAACCCCCGCCGGCTGTGTCACCGACGTTACGCCCAGCTCCATCTACCCGCCGTTCACCGTCTCCACGACGTCGCTCATTGGCGCCGATGCGGCGCCGTCAGGTTGCACGAGATCGGGAAAACTAGACGTCGCAGTCCACGAGGCAAGGGCTGCGACGCTATTGAACTGTGAAAGCTCTCAGCAGAGGCCATCGAATATACTAGACGTGTTTTGTAGACGGTGTTCGCGCATCTGCCCTTATAGACACTGGAGCCGCCGTATCCGTTATGGACGCCAAACATAGCCGTTTCCTACGAAAAGTGGCGACGCAACTTTCAGGGCTATCCCTTCGTTCGGCTAGCGCCCAAAGTATTCACCCAACAGCAGTATGCACAGCTCGCGCCGTCATTCGGGACGCCATGTATGCCGTCGAATTCATAATCATTCCTGCATGCTCTCAATGTACATCGCCGCCGATCACACAAATTGGGATGCCATTTTGCCCTTCGTAACCTGCGCCTACAATACCGCCCCTCAGAACACTACTGGCTTCTCACCGTTCTTATTGTACGGTCGCCACCCGTCGCACACGATCGACACGATCCTTCCATACAGGCCAGACACGTCTGAGTATACGCCTATATCTGCCAGAGCCAGACATGCTGAAGAGTGTCGCGACCTTACCCGGACGTTTACTACAAATGAACAAGAGCGGCAGAAGAGCATTCGTGGTGACACCACCACTTCTGCGCCCACGTTTTTCCCTGTGGCGCTAGTGTGGCTCTCAGTCCCTACCACCGCAACTGGACTCTCTTCGAAACTACTGCCCAAATACGAAGGCCCCTACCATGTCGTCGAACGCACGTCCCCAGTAAATTACCTCTTCGAACCCGTTGAACCATCTTCGGGCATGCACCGTCGAGGGCGCAACATCGTCATGTGGAGCGCCTCAAGATATACCATGACCTACTCATGGTGACAACCTGTTAAGTCGGCGGGCGGCTCCCGTTTCACACCCGGGGTAATTGTAGCGAAGCGCTGGAACTCTGGTCGTCCGCTCCAGCGCCTTGAAGTGGGTATCCTTCTCCGTACCTTCTAGTGGGTCGTGTTCTTCGGCTCTCGAGCGCCGCTCAGTGCTGAGAGTCCGTGCTGCGATTTTTGGACTGTCGCCCTTGCGCTGCCTTCAAGTGCCGTCCAATAAACATCCTTATACCTTAAATAACTGTGTGTTAATTCCCTTCTTCTTATTTAACAGCAAATTTCCTGGGTTTGCCTCCCACCAAATCTCGAGGGTTCGACTCCCACCAAAGGTCGTGGGTTCGACCCCCTCTAATAGCCGTTGGTTCGACTCAAACCACCTCAGGTCGGTTGGGTATTCGTAGACTTCTTGGACCATTGTGTGGTCATGCCACCGCTGGATTTGCCGCCTCATGCAGTATATAATTCTGTCACATTCATAAGAAGATGTATACGAAAATGCTAGAATAAAAAGCATGCCTGGTATACCTGAATAACTCAAGCAGGCTAGGTGACTACTTTTCACCTCCCGGTTTCAATGAAGCGAATAAATCATCGTCATCAACCCTGACAATTTGTCGCTCGCCTGCCGCACACCTAGTGGCCTGTACTCTGTGACCCAAGTTGTCCAGATGTTCATTCATGAGCGGCACATATCTAGTGCACTCATGGCGCAAGTCGATAAAGCTTTGGCATGTAAAATATTGTTACGGCGCAACTAAGAGCGGCGCCAGTCAGAAGAAGATGCGACGTGTACAGGCAGAATCAGTCTCACCAGCCATCTTGTTTATGTGTCGTTGCCTCTCTTGTAAATATTGTAAGCACATTTGTATATGTGACTTCGGCAACGTAACAATTTGGTGGAGGTGCTGGGTACCCACTAGAAACAACGACGGAGCTCCACAGTGGTCGGCACCTCGGACAGGACAACATGACGGACGAAACAGGAGCCGAAATGGCGCGGCCCGCATCAACGCCTACAACCCTGACGGTTGTCCTAGCTCAGCCGCGGGATGCAGTAACGTTCTGCGGTACCGGCCACCAGGACGAGGAAGACTGGAACGGCACGTACGAGCGTGTAAGTTCCCACAGCAAATGGGATACCACGATTATGTTGGCTAATTTGGTGTTCTACCCACAAGGCACGGCGAAGGTGTGGTATGACAACCACGAGGAAGAGCTGTCTCATGGTCCTTGTATATCGACTTAGTCCAGCCGAAATGCAGCCGAGTGGCGAACCATAGACGATAGGTCAATCTGTTTTGCCTGCCGGCGTATCGGTCACGTTGCTCGCCATTGTATTACCGTACTGTCACCTTCCCTCTGCGACTGCCTTACACCAATTCTTACCGCCCCGAACAGAGCCAGCATCGTTACCAGTTTCTACTTGAACCGCAACAGCCAAACAATGACGCTTGTGTCCCTTGGAACAGTCCCTCGTCGTCATTCCGACGTCACCAGTCCCGTTCGCCACCAGCTCGTCGCCCATCGTCCCCGATGCAGCCCCGACGCCGTCTCCGGAAATCAAAGCGATGCACCTCCCGGTGGTGACGCTGCATTGAAGACTCGAGCACAAAACGCTCTGATCACTTTGCCGACCAAACAGATCTTGATGGACGTAGTAGTCGATGGCGTCAGCGTCCCAGCACTCATTCACACTGGCACTCACATATCTGTGATGAGTACCCAATTGCGCCTACACCTGAACAAAGTTGTCACGCCCGCTGCAGCCCGCACACTCCGCGTCGCCCACGCAGAACGCCTACCGTGCTTGGTATGTGCACTGCTCGCATTGGCATCACGCGGCAACTAACGACCGTTTTGTTTGCCGTTTTGGAACAATGCCCTTATGACGTTATACTCGGCTTAGACTGTTTATCATCCAATTCAGCTCTCTTTGACTGCGCGTCTAGTGTCCACCAGTCGCACAACCTCGGTTATGCTCTCCCGAAGACGCCTGTGGCTTCAAGCAGCTACGTACCTCATTCTAACGTTCCCATCTGTTACGGACAGCGCATGTGCTATGTCCCACGGTATACATACTGCTCGAAAAGAATTTGGCCGTTCCCCATACCGTGCTCACTGTTACAGGTAATGAGACTTTCCTTTGCTCCTTCTCCTTAATTTTACCTGCTCGACTCAAATTTTTCCCAGAGGCACGTCTTTGGGTGACATCTCGCAGTGAACAATTGCGAGATAGCGGCTCTTAACGCCCAAGTTCCGTCGCCTTCTACAGAAACCTCTGAATTCACCGACACTAGTCACAGACGAACCAAAATGATTGCACCGAACCTCCTTCCTGCTCAAGCTGTTGAGATCCGTCGTCTCTTGCAAACCTACCACGACATTTTTCACCTTGACGTCCGCCCTTTGTCCAAGACAATGGTGGTAACCCATTGTATTTTCAACGGAGATGCGAATCCGATACGCCTTCGTCCGTACCGTGTTTCACATGACGGATGACAAGTGATAGAAGTCGATAAGATGTTGACTGAAGGCGTTATCGAGCCATAGATACACTTTATTAGCCATAGATAAACTTTATTAGAAAGATAATCAGAGTTTTGTATTGCCACGAAGTGGCATCGCTATTGCTCGGGGCCCTTATTCTAGGGCTCCGCTGGCTCTTGCCATCTTCTCTGCTCTCTGGATCAGCTTCAGCTGGTCGTCGAGGTCCGAGCTGGACAGCAGTGCCTGCCATTGCTCCCTCGTGGTGTTCTATGTTGTGTAGCGTACACTCCCACGTAATCGTTATAGGGTTGGTGTGGCCCCGCACCACATGCATTCGTCCCTGTAGGCTGTGGGGTGCATGTGTAGGTTCGTGTAAGTGCCTGTCTGGAGCCTACGCCAGGCAGCGGCATCCTCCGTCATTAGTTTGCGATGGGGTGGGGGATATCGCAAGCGACTCCCTCTGTGGTAGTTTAGGATTGCTGAATACTCGGGGTGAACTGCGTCAGGGTCATCTGCAGTCGGCATGATGAGTGCTTGGTTATGTACAAATTCTCGAAGCTTCTCTGTGCGCATACAGATTACCCATGATGACAGCGTGGTCCGGTATCCAGATGATGGTTTGGGTGTTGATGTCGTCATTGTCCTTCTTGGATATTTTGGCTGGGACTTGTGCCGCAGGTCTTGCGATTGTTCCCTGTAGGACGTTGCGGCAGGCCTGCTGGGAATCCGTGAGGATCGTCAGTGGTTTGTTCGTATGTTGGCCTTCGCGGATGGCTAACGCGATGGCCAGCTCTTCGGCTTCCGTGATCGTGCAAGGGAGGGTCGATGCACCGGAGGTGACGTGGCCTCGGCGGTCGCAGACCACTGCCACTGCGCCCTAATTCTTCGTCCCGTAGCATAGCGCGCCCGTAAAACGGACCCGGGTATGGAACCTGAATATTTTGTCTATGTACAGGGCCCTCGCTCTCTTCCTGCCGGTGTGTAGGTTAGGGTCCATGTTGCGTGCTATTGGGGCAATGTGATACCTGTCCTGGACGTGGCGAGGTATCGTGCAGGTTTTTTGGGTTCGTAGTGTTGTGGCTTTGAAGCCCAAGGTTTGTAGGGCCTGCTGGCCTGTGTGAGTTCGCGCAAGTCTTGTTGCTGTAAGACGTGAAGAGCCTCTGTGAGTTCGCCAGGGTGTCGTGCAACCCCAACGCCAATAATTTCTCAGTCGATGTACTCATCGGGAGGCGGAGATCGGTCCTGAAAGCCATCCTCAAGAGCGTGTCTGCCTGTTTCGTCTCGGAATGTGTGAAATGGTAGTAGGGCAGGCTGCATGTGATTCTGCTCACCACAAGGCTCTATTCTTGGATGTTACGCGGGATATCATGCGTGATATCGCCTTGACACTGGTTTTGAGGAGCGTAAGAGGGTGGGTAGCCCACTGGTTAGACTGCAGCCACATACCCAGCAACCTGAGCAATGGCTTCTCAGGTATGAGGCCCCCGTTGAGGTTTACCTCGAGTTTTCGTGTTGGGTGTGAGGGGACCGTGTGGTTACTACGGCCTCGCCAGACATGTATGAGTTCATATTTCTCGAGCGAGCAATGTAGTCCCCGTTGGCTGACTTATTCTTGGATGAGGTCAGCTGCAGATTGCAGCCGTTCTTCTTTTTCAGTGAGGGACCCTGTTGTGGTCCAGAGTGGTTTGTCGTCTACGTGGAAGGCGTGGCGGAGGCCTTCTACGTCCTGCAGGTTTCTTGCGAGGCCGATCATGGCGACGTTGAAGAGCGTGGTTGAGATGACAGATCCATGTGGTGTGCCCTTGTTGGGAGGGTGGTATACTGCAGTCTGGATCTCCCCGATCTTCAGCGCCCCCGTGCGGTGGCCTAGGAAGCTCTGAAGGTACTTGTACGTTCACTCGCCGCAGTTGGTGCTGGCGAGTCCTTGTAGGATTCCTTAGTGGCTGACGCTGTCAAAAGTTCCTTTGATATCGATTGCTAGGCGGGAATATTCGCCGCTGCGGGAAACGTTGCTGAGGACTTCTTCCTTGATTTGGAGTAAAACGTCTTGCGTAGACAAGGCTGCGCGGAAACCGAACATGGTATCCGGCAGGTGCTTGTTGTCTTGTAAGTGTCTCTGTATTCGCTTGTGTATAATTTTCTCGTACACCTTGCCGAGGCAGGATGTGAGCGAGATGGGTCTGAGATTTTCAATTGCCAATTTCTTGTCCGGTTTGAGGATCATGATTATGCGTGCGCGTTTCCCCATCGCTGGCACCGTACCTTGTTCTCAGTGCTGGTTGAGAAATGCCATGAGCGCGGAGATGCCCTTGTCGCTGAGGTTTCTGATCATGGTGTTCGTGATGCGGTCCGTGCCCACCACTGTGTTATGGTTGGTGGCTGCGATGGCCGCTCTCACCTCGTTTTCTGTGATAGGTTCGTCCGATGGTGGGTTGGGTTGTCCCATGTATGGTGTTGTACATGTTTGTGTTGGAGCTGCATCTCCATAGCACGTGGTCTTGATGGCATCGATGAGGTCTTGTTGGGTGCCTGTATAGGTGTGTAGTAGCCACTTCAGGGCCTTGTGCCTCTCTCCTTTGGTTTTGGTGGGGTCCAGCATGGTTTTTACTGTGTGCCACGTGTTGGCGGTACCCAGGGTGGGAGCGAAGGAGTCGCAGAATCTATACTAGTTCGCCGAGGGCAATTGCATGCCATATTCTTCTGCTTCCGATGTTATTTGTGATATGCGTATCTTCAGTTACCTGTCGTTCTTCTGTGTTTTCCAGTGGCGGGTGAGGCCATGTATGGCGTCCCACAGGTGTAGTAAGTGGGGATCGACCTCTGGGGTCGCTTCCGTTCTGGAGATTTCCTTTGTGTGCTGTTGTTTCTGTCGACGGAGGTTGTCGCACCAGTCTTCGAGGTTCGTGATTGTGTCTGTGTCCTGTTCTCTGGTTTCCCTGATTTTTCGCCAGTCAGTGAGTTTGGCTGTGCCGATCTGCCTGCGTAGGCGTCCGGTCTGTAGCGTTATGTTCAGTATGTAGTGATCGATCCCTAAGTTTTCGAGTGTCTTGAGCCATTCGGCTCGCGTGGTTTGTGTGATGAAGGGGAGGTCGGGAGTGGTGTCGCGTGCAACGTTGTTCCCTTCCCTCGTCGTAGTGTTCGGGTCTGTGATGAATGTGAGGTGACTCTGTTCCATTAGTGTTTCTAGCTGGATACCCTTCCGGTCCTGCGTCTGATATCCCCATAGCGTGTTCTGAGCGTTGAAATCGCCCATGATCACCAGAGGGCGGTATTGGAGGATGCGGAGGGTGTCCCTGAAGAGTGTACCAATGTTTGCGTGCCTTTGGCTTGGGGGGCAGTAGACTTATAGAATGAAGGCACTCTTTCTTAGGTTGCCTTTGTAGATGAATTCGAGGAGTACATGTAGTACGTCTACGTCGCAGTAGCGCACCCAGGATCTCTGCCAGGGGGGGGGGGGGTTACAGTTTGCCAATACCATCTAAACAGCACTAATTTCGATTTCGTCACGGGAAATGGTCAAAAAAATGCGCTTTTTGCGAGTGTGCGGACGATTGCGCGTCTTACATCTTAGTTGCAGCACTCAAATGCGTAAGGAAAGAAAAGGGGTTAAACAAAAGGGGGGGTTAAGTCAGCCTCAGAGGGGGGGGGGGGTTACAACCCCCGAATCCCCCCCGCCCCCCCGTCGGTGCGCCACTGCTACGTCGTGTATGGGTTTGTGTTGTATGGTTGTGATGTTTTTGTCTACGAGTGTGGCTGCCTTCCGTTTCTCGTCTTCACTTGCGTGACATGCCTCGTAGTCATGTAGTGTTGGCCGGGTACCGGGCTCTTATAGGACTATGATCCATGGTGGCTTTGAGAATTGAGCGAACCATTGTGTCACTAGGCCTTTTTTCTTCGGTACCGACGGCAGTTCCATTGCCAAATTTCTAAGTTTTCTTTGACTTGCTTGTGTGGTCTAGGCATTGTTGAGTGCTGTGGTCGGTGATGGCATGATCTGTGGTATATGGTTTCGTACTGCCACAGGTGTGACTTTGCAGATACTCTGTCATAGTGTTTTCCGCAGTTTTATCGAGTGATGCTGGCCCTTAAGCTTGCTGCTACAGCGGCTTCCATGTTTTTGATTGCTGCCTCTGTGCGTTGTAGTGCAGTCTGTGTTATTTATGCCAACTGGGCGCGTGTAGCATCCATGAAGGCTTGCATCTGGGTGCTGATGGCATCGACATTGGTCTGTTGGTGCATGATGGCCTGGTGCGGTGCCATCTCTTGTGGTTTTTGTGTGAGCTGTATCACTTGATGTTGTTTCAGTTGTCTGTTTTCTTGTGTGAGTGTTTGTATCTGTACGCGCATGCTCGCGAGTTCCTGTTAGAATTTCGTGGGCGGTGGCATCTGTGTTTTTTTTGCACGAGGGCGAGGCTACTGCTGCCCAGGTTACCTCTTGTTCTTTGGTGGTGGTCCTCTTGGGTGAGGCTTCCTTGGTCTTCCGTTGGTGTTGCTGGGAACCCTTGTCTTTGGCCGCCGCTATGATGGATGCACTCTGCTGCTGTTGCTTGGGCGTCGACCGAGATCACCCTTTGGGCGACCGGAAATGAGGCGGGGGCCGCGAGCAGGAGCGGGACCTGGACCTCAAGCTTGAACTGGACTGGGATCTCTAGATCAACGACGACTCCGAGAAGACGGGTTCGGAGTCTTCCCGCTCGGAGCTGAACCACCGCGGGCGGGGCTGTCATTGGGTTTTAGGGGCGGTGGTGGAGGCTGGTTTCTCTCTGGGGGAATGCACTTGAGCTTATGGTTGCAGTCTTTTGCGGCCACGGGATGGGCCCCTCCGCACAGGGTACACTTCGGAACACAAGTGTGCCCGGCTTCTGGGTTAGGGTGGTTGCATGTATTGCACGCACGAGCTGTTGGGTTAGGGCAGACATCTGGTCGATGTCCGGTTGTTCTGCACATGGGGCAGAACTGCCTTGTCTGCTGGTAGTCTCGGCAAGGCCTCTCCCCTCCGTAGAAGTGCACAAATCTAGGCACCGGGGGTCCCTCGAAGGGGAGCAGGGCTGTCTGAGATTGACCATCTGGTAGTCCATGGGCTGTCCCTTGTCCTTGTCAAGAAGAAGGACGGAAGTTGGCGCTCTCGTGTCGATTATAGACATCTCAACAAAATCACATGCAAGGATGTCTATCCCTTGCCTGCGTATTGATGATGCTTTAGATTGCTTGCACGGAGCCAAGTACTTCTCGTTCCGTAGACCTTCGATCAGGCTATTGGATAATCTTGGTATATTGCTTGGACTGCAAGAAAACTGCGTTTGTAAAGCCTCATAACCTCTACCAATTCAAGGTTATGTCATTCGGCCTTACTAATGTCCCGGCAACTTTCGAAACAATGATGGACTCCTTAGTTGGCGGCTCGAAATAGTCCACATGTCTGTTTTCTAGACGATGTGACAGTCTTTTCCCAATTTTCGCCACGCACCTCACGCGCTTGTCGGCCATTCTTGCTGTTTTCCGACGCACCAGCCTGCATTTGAACTCATCCAAGTGTCACTTGAAACACGTCTAATTACCGTTATTGACCATCTCGTCGGTGCCGCTGGCTTTCAGCCCGACCATGAAAAGATTCACGCTGTTCAGTAATTCCCTGTTCTGGCTTCCATCGCAGACGTAAGAAGCATTGTATAAATGTGCTCGTATTTGCATCGTTTAATCATAATTTCGCCTAAACCGCCCCCCCCCCCCGACTCACCGACTTACCGAAGAAGGACGTTGCTCTCACATGGCGTCTTGCTCAATCCAAAGCCTTCTCCGCCCTCGTACGCTTGCTAACGGCTCCCTCATTGCTGGCTCATTATGATCCATGTGCCGCCACTGAACTTCACATGAATGCCAGTGGCCATGGAATTGCGGCTACACTAGTTTCATGGCAGCGTAACGCAGAGCGCGTCATTGTATACGCCAGCCACCTCCTGTCACCAGCTGAGAGGAACTTTTCAATTCCTAAACGAGAGTTCCTGGCGTTAATTTGGGCTGCTAGCCAAATTCAGCCCCTGCTTGTACGGCCGCACAATTTCTGTGGTTACCGATCACCACGCCTTGCGTTGGCTCTCGTCACTGAAATACCGCACTAGACAATTGGGTAGATGGGCGCTACGGCTCCAATAATATTCATTTGCTGTTTTATACAAGTCAGGCCGCTTGCACAGGGACGTCGACTGTCTCTCCTGTCATCCCGCCGACCACCGTGGAGATAATGCGCCTGACACTGGCTCTTGGGTCCTGGCCATTTCTCATCTGCGCGACATCCGCGCTGAACAACGGCGGGATAACTGCTTACGTGTTCGTAACGATCTTCTCAATTCTGGACATTCGATCCCCCGCTGCGCGTGTTCGTGCTCCGCGACGACGTTCTATACCGTTGAATAATATGCCCTGAAGGACCAGAATTTTTTATCGTGCCACGCCATCTCCGGACCTCAGTTCTTGTGCAGTTGCATGACCCCCCCTACCGCAGGCCACCTCAGCGTTTCGCGTACTTACGACGGCACACGGTGCCGCTTCTACTAGCCAGGCCTTTACCTCTGTGTGCGCCGCTACATTGTAGCCTGTGCGCTCTGTCAGCCCCGCAAAAAACCTGCTGTGCTTCCTCCTGGACATCTTCACCCCATCGATGTGCCCTCAGACCTATTCATTCGCGTCGGTCTCGATCTTTTGGGCCCTTTTGCGACGTCGACATCTGGCAACCAGTGGGTCGTTGTCGCGACTGACTATGCACCCCGGTACACGATCATGCGAGCTTTGCCCACAAGCTGTGCAACTGAGGTGGCAAATTTCCTTTTACATGCCGTCATCCTTCATGACGGCGCACTTCGGCAGCTCCTCACTGATCGAGGCCGCACCTTCTTTTCCCCAGTAGCTGAAGACCTATTTCGCTCCTGTTGTGCCGAGAACAAGCTTTTCACCGCCTAGCACCCGCAGAGCAAACGAACTCACGGAGCGGCTCAATCGTACGTTGACTGAAATGCTGTCTACGTACGTTTCTGACGACCACAGTGATTGCGATGGCACATTTTCCTTCGGGACCTTCGCCTATAATTGGTTCTGTCATGAGACCGCTGGCTTCTCAACATTTTATCTCCTGTTCTGCCGCCACCCTACTTTGCCCTTTGACACACTCCTTCCTTCCTAGACGAACACTCCCACTGAATATGCTGAAGACATCTTCACCCGGGCTCACACGACACGCCAGATTGCATGTTTCCGGCTCACTGACTCTCAAGCCGCACAGGAGAACCAGAACGACAGCCGACATCGCGACGTTCAATTCCCTCATGGTTCCGTTGTCCTCCTGGGAACACCATGTCGCCGCGTCGACTTGCCTGAAAAGTTGCTGCCGCGCTACACACTGCCCTACACGATATTGCATAAGCTTGGCGATGTGAACTACGAGGTCGCTCCGCTAGACTCACGTGCCCCACTGACATTGTGCATCTGTCCCGGCTTAAACCTTACTTTGTCACGAGTTCACCTCTCTTATAGTTAGCGCCGAGACGGCGCCTTTTAGGCGGGGGTTATGTTGCGGCGCAAGCAACAGTGGCGCCAGTTTCTGAGGCCGAATCAATCGTTTCTGAGGCAGAATCGGTTTCGCCAACCATCTTGTTTATGGGCCGTTGCCTGTCTTGTAAACATTGTAGATACACCTGTATAAGTGACTTCCGCAACGTAACAATATCCATAAAATTGCCGAAAATATTCAGTGCATTTGTCGCGCAGCCTGCTAAAGTTTCCGGTTGATGTCCTTGATTAAGCGGTGTGATATGGGCTCGATTCTGCCCAGCATGAGATAAATATAATGGATCGTCTTAGAGCAAGAGAATTCTTAAGGTACTGCACGCACATGCCGTGGGCCAGGTAGCTGTCTATGCATGTGTCCATGCATGTTTTTATCTCTGTATGTTTCTTTCTAACCGTTTGCTCACCCGGGTCACCTTAATACTTGGTCGAATGAATAGCGCGTCAGGATGCTGCGTTGAGGGAACAGGTGTCGAATGAAAAGGTCGGGCCAACTTGGGACACTGAGTATGGGTCAGTGTGCCTATACGGGTATGTGCCGCTCTTCACGGAACCTCATTCATGCTGACATGAGTGACAGCAGATGCGGGAATGGGTAGGTGTCGCTATTCAAGAAAACCTTTGATGGCGTTTTGGAACACTAGGTATGTGTGACTTGGTGTGTGCAGTTCAATATTTCAGGTCAACGCGATTTACTTGGTATGTACCAGTAGATGTGTACCGCTCTTCCATGAGCGTTTTTGATGCCAACTTGGGTAACTAGGTATGCGCCACTGAAAAGCTGCCGCTCTGCAACGACGAAAAGATCCCTTAAATTTCCCGCATGGTGAGCGGCAGTCGAACTCGTCACAAGGGTACCTTAAGGACAGCAGTCCCGACGCTCTAGCACGCTGCACCAAAATTGCACTGGATATGTACCACCCCTGAATGAACATTTTCACGCCAACGCTTTAGCGAGCTGCACCATGAATGTGCTGAATTTGTGCAGCTCTTTGATCAACTTCTCACCAACTTTGTTTACTGAGTATGTGCCACCGAGTGCGCGGCAAGCGCGGGGAAGGTTACTAGCTTTCGGAGGCACCAGCACGCCCCGCTTTTCGTCTTGTAGGCAATGCGCGGACTTAACGCCAGAGCCAGTAGATGCCGCAGCCTGTCCAGACAGAAGCGCGAGAGATGAGCCCAGTTGCTGCCATATGCGTTTCTTAGCGTTCGCGCTCACGGGCGCAGCAGTCATTTCGGAGGCGACGAGCAGGCTTCGCGGCGGTGGCGCTAGATATTGCCGAGTGTTTTTAGAGAAGCGCAAAACAGGAGTACCGCTGGGGTACATACCTTCTAGATAACTCGTTTAGACGGTGACCATAGGTTGTGTCGCAACATTGAGTCTTTGCTAAGCGCATCACCTTCGACAGTCATCGTGACATGGGGTCAGCTGAAGTCTGGCCGGCTGGATCTGTTGCCGGTGGGCATACTTCACGTCGTTGCATCACCCAAGGTCGCCAAGTATTAGGCTTGCAGAGAAAGCGCTATTTACAAAATTTTTTTTGCTACAGATTATTCACCACGTAGGGTACAGATTACAGAAAGTCGCTAAATATGTGTATGGAAGAAAATAGCATTGTGAACTGTATGTGCAAATTTTTACACGCAAGACACTGGGCTTTCACAGTGACCATCTGCACTGAAACATAGCTCCTTGGTGTAGCGACTACAGCGGTGGGCCTTCTCTTCGATAATTCCGTGGATTCCCGTGAATTTCCTTGGTTTTAAGCGCCCTAACTCTTGACTGCAATGTTCCGCTCAACCAAGCCAGTATCAGCTGCTGCTTTTTAGCTGAAAGAAAATGCAAAAATGCGGCTAAACGATTTTAATATCAGTCTATCGGTTGAACTTCGGTTTCTACCTAACCGAAGTCCTAATGAAAAGTCATATTTCGATTCGGTACCAAAATTCTACGTGTTCACGAGGAATAAAATTAATTTCAAAATAATTGGGCTGTGCGGTCCATTGTCTTGAAAGACCACAAATATAGTGCAGCAAAACACTTTCGGCGAGGTAACATAAAGCAGTGGTCAGGTAACATCACCTGTAGGTAACTCAAGGAATACAATTGTAGTGTTCGCAATTTGAGGGACCAATAAATTCGCCACTCAACTGGCGTTGCTTTGTGCTATGACATATACTTCTTGCCTCTAAAAGTATATGTTGAGGGTGTCCCAACTATCATGCACGAAGATCTAAAAATCTAGAAATGCCACGTATCTGGACGGCACCAAGGTAATGTTTGCCGTTGCTTGGAGATACTCAGATATTTTTGTATTGCGCCTAATGAGATAATTAGTCCTACATAATTAATCAATTTCTGAAATATTATAATTGCACGAAACGTGTCAATGAGAAAATTGTAGAGCAACATGAAGAACTTCCGATAGAGCTTTCTGTTGCTGAATACGTTCTACATAAAAGTGCTTTTACGAGTGAGCGTGAAAGACACCCACGCAAAGACGTCGAGTGGCCAGTCACACGGCAATTTTGCGTGTGTTCGTGGGCGTCTTTCACTGTTCGGGAAAACGCTTTTATTTAGCACGTAATGAGCAACAGAAAGCTGTATCAGAAGTTCGTCATGTCTGCTCTACGATTTTCTCATTGACACTTTCAATCTAAGTGTAATATTTTATAAGTTGAATAATTACGACTAATTATGTAATAGGAGGAATGCAAAAAATAATGTACCTCCAAGTGACGGCAGACAACATTACCTTGGTTCTGTCCAGCTACGTCGCATTTGCATATTTTAAACCTTGGTGCATGATAGTTGGGACACCTTGTATATAAATGTCCTTTAAAACTTTCAAAGCTCGCCTGTAGTTCAGCATTTGCATAAAAATATATGTGAGCAGTTTCCAAGAAGTGATTCAACGAACTTTATTTTTGCAGCGTTCTTCTTGCGGCTCGTACGACTGTGACTCTCCACGTTTCGCAAGGATATGCTGGCAGCTTGGATCGTAGAGTACTTTTCCATATTTCTCGTACTTCTGGAATACTTTCAGACAATTATCCTGAGGGGGCTTTGTGATGAAGGAATTTCTAATTCTCAGGTCATACTTGTGAAGCTTGGCTGGAAAAGGATCAAGATTGTCTTAAGTTTTAGCAAAGACAACTGCTAAAACTGCTACTCTTTCACGTTACCTTGAAAAGAGCTGGTGCTCAAAGTACATTTTTTGCTGATAATATTTTAAGCTCGAAATTTCAAGAGAAAAATTTTAGTTCAGCAAGCAGGCAATATATTCCCACTTGTCTCTGTTCATACAAACGAGTTATGCATTGCGAGGGAGCTGACTTCTGAATGAGCAATTCAGGCAATTTTTTTCAGTGGTCTCCACGAGCATTGTGTAACCCGTTAGGCCGCATGAACAATCTACCACCCAGATTTTATTCATTTTTAGTACCCAATCGCCCTCTTGCACTGTAACTGGATTGCGAAAGTTGCATGAATTTGGCCTAAATATTTCAAACGGTATGACGTATTTTATCAAATACTCAGGGCCTTTTAGGCAGCAAAACTCGATTCAGCTTCTCAAAAGTGTGCTGTAGATTGGAATTCCTAAACAACGAGGGTTAATTTCAGTAGTCAAAATAAACCTTTTATAGGCCCCTTGTAATTTGGATGCAAAATTGAAATTTTAAGCAAACATTATTCTTTGTTTAGGAGGTCCTTTTTTATTCATGTTGGCAACTAAAATTGAACAGGTTTGGTGTTGCTTTCCCTTACCCACGGGGCGGTAATATAATAACTGATATAGAAGAACACGTCATATTTTAGAATGATGCAGGCGTACAAGTGTAATCTATGCAGCATTTGGTTCAATGGTGATTGAAACCTTAAATGTAATGCTGGCCTCGCTTCAGATGAAAGCCAGTTTTTTGCACTGAAATCTGTAGCTAGAAGCTTCTGACATTTATTTTTTGTTAGAAGCATTTGACCATTTATAATACAGGGCCCACGAGTGGTGCCTAAATGCGCGTTGGCCTATATTTATTTCACATGTAGAGGGGGTTTATTTGGGTCGTAGAGCGGCAGCGAGAAACGCAGCACCAGCAGGTAGGTGTAGCCAGAGAGCGAACTGGGTACGAGTCACCCGATGGCAACGGGGCTGTTCAGCGTGCCGATGTTCTTCGTCACACACAGCTGATTTCAACTGCCAGAGTTGTATATTATATGCCTCATTAAGGGCATTTGTCTTTTCGCCACTTTGCAATTTGTGATATTATATAACATAGAAACGTACATTAATGAAAATACTAATAAAATATTGACAGAGTTCCTCATTTATTTATATTTACTTTAACAATGTTCGCCATTTATTGAATGTTAGGAACCCGAGAGCGAAATATCAATGGAGATATGATCCTTATTGTATCTCTAGCTGCAACCACCTGTGAATGTTTCTAGCCAGCAAAAAACTATCAGTAGCTGTCAGGGGCCTCAGTAGTAGGGTACAAACAGCCAGGTGCAGGTCGGTGTAGGTCCCGAGGTGCAGGTGCAGGCGAGGTGCAGGTCCCGAATCAGGTCGGGATACAGAGAATGTGGTAGGGATGCCAAGGTTTGCAATTTCTTGCCGCACAACTGCTTGAATAAAGCAAATAGTGGAGGTTGCTTGCTCAAAGGTACCATCAAGGGGTCGTGGGGACGATAGCAGAGTGTGGGGGCGTAGACGGCGCTGGTGCGGTGACTGGCTCGATCTCATACGTAACGTCGGTGACTTGACGTAGCACCCTGTAAGGACCATCGTAGCGGGACAATAGCTTTTCGGAGAGACCGATGCGGCGGGACGGAGACCACAGTTGTACGAGGGCGCCTGGGGAGTAAGAAACGTCTCTGTGGCGACTATCACACCGGGCTTTCTGGCGAGCTGTGTCGGCGCGCGCTAGGGCGTCGCGAACGTACGTGGTGGTTGAGCTGACGGGAAGTAAAGTATCGAGAGGCAGAGAAGGTTCGCGTCCATACAGGAGATAAAACGGGGAGTAGCCAGTAGTGTCATGTCGAGACGAGTTGTAGGCGAAAGTAACGTACGGCAAAATAGCGTCCCAATCGCGGTGATCGGCGGAGACGTACATTGAAAGCATATCGGTCAGAGTTCGGTTCAGGCGCTCTGTGAGTCCATTCGTTTGCGGGTGATAAGCAGTTCTGAGCTTGTGGTGGGTAGAGCAGGAACGAAGGATGTCATCGATTACGCAAGACAAAAAGTATCGGCCTTGATCGGTCAGAAGCTGTCGAGGAGCACCCTGATGCAGGATGATGTCATGAAGGAGAAAGTCGGCGATATCCGTAGCGCAACTGGTTGGGAGGGCACGGGTAATGGCGTATCGCGTCGCGTAGTCGGTCGCGACGGCGACCCACTTGTTTTCTGATGTCGAGGTTGGAAAGGGACCAAGAAGGTCGAGCCCAACACGAAAGAATGGTTCGGCGGGAATGTCTATAGGATGAAGCAGACCGGCAGGTAACATAGCTGGCCTCTTGCGGCGCTGGCATTTGTCGCAGCTAGCGACATATCGTTGGACGGAGCGATAGAGACCAGGCAAGAAGAAACGGCGCCTGAGGCGATCATAAGTGCGGGTGACACCAAGGTGACCAGCAGTGGGCTCATCGTGAAGCTGGCGAAGGACATCTGACTGCAGATGGGCAGGCACGACAAGGAGGCGTTCAGGGCCCTCAGGATGCATATTATGGCGGTATAAGGTGCCGTCCTGAAGGAAGAACAAGTGGAGGGAAGGGTCGGGTGTGGCGGAGTTGAGACTGTCGATGATAGCCCGTAAAGCCGAGTCGCGGCGTTGTTCGTCCCGTATATTAACGAGGTCCGAGATAGAAAAGACGCAGGCGTCGGTGTCTTGCTCGGTGACGTCAGGGGAATCCACGGGATGCCGTGAGAGACAGCCGGCATCCAGATGAAGCTGACCGGACTTGTGCACCACTGAAAACGAGTATTCTTGGAGCCGCAGAGCCCAACGACCAAGGCGTCCTGTAGGGTCTTTGAGCGAAGAAAGCCAACAGAGGGCGTGATGATCAGTTACGACGGTAAAGGTATGGCCAAACAGGTAGGGACGAAATTTGGCGACAGCCCAGACAAGAGCAAGACACTCTCATTCCGTGATGGAGTAATTCTTCTCTGGTGCGGACAGGAGGCGGCTAGCGTACGCGATAACACAATCGGGGCCACTCTGACGCTGAGCGAGGACGGCACCGATTCCATGGCCGCTGGCATCTGTGCGAAGTTCCGTCGGTGAAGTCGGATCAAAATGCGCTAAAATAGGGGAAGTCGTGAGGGCATCTATAAGCGCAGAAAAGGCAGCAGCTTGGGGTGAGCCCCTTGTAAAAGCAACGTCTTTTTTGAGGAGCGCAGTAAGGGGACGCGCAATGTCGGCGAAATTACGAATAAAACGTCGGAAATAGGAGCACAATCCTATAAAACTGCATACGTCTTTGGCCGAACAAGGTACAGGAAAATGCTTCATGGCGCGAACTTTTTCAGGATCGGGCTGGACACCTGTCGCGTTGACAAGATGGCCAAGTACGGTTATTTCACGGCGTCCGAAACGGCATTTTGAGGCGTTGAGTTAGAGACTGGCATTGCGGAATACCTCGAGAATGGTGGAGAGGCGCTGAAGATGGCTGTCAAATGTTGGCGAAAAAACAATGACATCGTCAAGGTAGCACAAGCACGTTGACCATTTCAAGCCACGAAGAAGCGAATCCATCATGCGCTCGAATGTGGCCGGCGCATTGCAACGGCCGAAAAGCATCACTTTAAAGTTATAGAGGCCATCGGGTGTTACGAATGCGGTTTTTCGCGGTCCAGTGGGTCGACAGCAATCTGCCGATAACCTGAGCGAAGGTCAATAGATGAGAAATATTGGGCGCCGTGAAGACAGTCGAGTGCGTCGTCGATACGGGGCAAGGGATAGACGTCCTTTTTCGTGATCTTGTTGATGTGTCGATAATCAACACGAAATCACCAGGTGTTGTCCTTTTTCTTGACCAGCACAACAGGAGCGGCCCAAGGACTCGAGGACGGTTCGATGATGTTCTTGGCCAGCATTTTATCGACTTCCTTTTGGATTATGGCGCGTTCCGCAGCGGAAACGCGATAAGGGCGCCGGTGAACTGGTTGAGCATCACCGGTGTGGATGGAGTACTGAACAACTGTTGTCTGGCCTAAAGGGCGATTTTCGAGATCAAAGATATCGGAATACGACAGCAAGACCCGGCGAAGACCTTCTGCTTGGGTATGCGGGAAGTCGGCTGATATCGTTTTCTCGAAATTGGCACATAGCGACGAGGTGGCTGTGAGAGAGTCGGAAACAGTTCGAGGGCCGTTGACGGCTAACACAGAAATCGCGCATCCTTGCAACGACGACACGGTGGCAAGCGCGATACCAGCAGGTAGCACGTGGGTAGAAAGACCAAAGTTCAAAATCGGCAGGCAGGTTTTGTTGTCGCGTACGGTAACCACAGTGTGCGGGAGAACGACAGAGTGCGTCAGGACCACTTCGAGAATCGGGGAAACAACGTATTCACCATCGCACACAGGAGGAGAGGGACTTAATGGGACGTACGTGGAGGCTTGCGGTGGCAGGTGGAGGAACTCGACAGAACATAAGCGGCTGGGAGTGTCCGATAGTACGTGGGCGTCGAAAGGGAGCTCCAGTTGAAGGACACCTGTGGAGCAGTCGATAAGGGCTGAGTGCGTCGAGAGAAAGTCTAGGCCGAGGATCACGTCGTGGGGACACTGCGCAAGCACGGAAAACAAACCAATGGTCTGCTGGCCAGCAATGCACACTCGGGCGGTGCACATACCAAGAACGGCAGACGAGCTGCCATCAGCGACCCGTATTGTGCTCTGAATTGCAGGCGTAATCACTTTGCGGAGCTGAGTACGGAGAGCAGCGCTCATTATTGAAATCTGCGCTCCGGTGTCTATGAGGGCCGTAACGGTGACGTCGTCCACTTGAATGTCCAGAAGGTTTCGGCGCGTAGGTACAGTCAACAGAGGATTTGTATATCGGGTCACTGATGCCGCGTCACCTCCGGGGGCTGCACAGCTTAGTTTTCCTGGAGCGTAGGTGCCAGGCCGTGCAGGGGACGATGACCGGTATGGTCGCGGCGATCGAGATCGACGGCCTTGTGGGTACGGTGAGCGGCTAAGCCTGGAGTGTGGAGCGGCGGCATCGGAAGCATCGGAAGCATGTGGATCAGAGCGAGGGGAAAACCATCGAATGTTGCCTCCAGGACGACGCCAAGATCCAGTGCTCCAGTTTGAAGGCGACGACCAGCTACTGCGGCAGTGACGGGCAATGTGTCCAACGCGAGAGCAGTTGAAAAATATGGGTCGGTCGTCTGCCGTCCTCCAGTCAGCCGGGTTTCTGTAGCGCGAAGAGTAGACCGGGTTCTGGGTGACATTTGCAGGGGTACGTTCAGATGTACGAATGGAACAGACGGCCGATGATAATCCCATGTTCGCGAACCCCTGGCGGACGACTGCTTTTATGAGTGACACGGGGGGCAGGTTGGCTGACCTAACGTCTGGAAGAACGGCCGTAGGAGCTAGAGCTTCAAGTTCGCGTCGGACAATACGCGTTACATCTTCTGACGCTGTAGCCGGTACAGGCGTCGGTGGGTCTTCGCATGATGATGTGGCGGCAGTGTTAGGTAGCCGAAGGAACTGGCGTGTGATGCGGCGACTCTTCGCTTGTTCAAAGCGCTGGCATTCCTTAACTATGGCGTCGACCGTCGTAGAGTCCTTACACACCAGTAGATTAAACGCGTCGTCGGCTTTTCCTTTCAAAATATGCGATATCTTGTCATCTTCGGCCATTTGTGCATCAACTTTTCGACAAAGGCCCAGGACGTCCTGTATGTACAAAATGTACGATTCAGTGGTCGTCTGGATACGAAATCCCAACTCCTTTTTAGCGGTCTGCTGTCGGTCAAATGATCTGCCGAACAACTCACGCAGCTTCGCCTTGCAAGCGTCCCAACTTGTAAGATCTTCATGCGTCCGGTACCACACGCGTGCCGTCCCTTTCAGATAGAATATCGCGTTCGCTAACATAACCGTGGGGTCCCACCTGTTGCGGTTGCTGACGCGTTCGTACATGTCGATCCAGTCTTCGACATCCAAGCCGTCTGGGCCAGAAAAGGTTCCCGGTTCTTGTGGGTGCAAAAGAATCACATGGAGCCGGTGGCTGCTGCACCGTCGGCACTTCACTGGTCATCGCGGAGCAACCAAGACGGCGACCGCTTCGAAGTTCCGTGCTTGGTTGACGGAGCCGGCACGTTGACAGGTTTACCCAGCACTTCCACCAAAGATGTTACGGGGATAACGTTTAGTTAGGGAGTATGGCTATATACAAGGTTTGGACTAGCAGCAGCGACGGATGCAAGGCTGTCGCGCGCCTCCGGCCACTTCGTCGCCGAATGAATGCTTATGCTAGCCGATTTTTATCAGCATCAAAGCAGAATTACATCTTCAAAAGAAGTTTCTGCAGAGCACTCGTTTTGACCCTACTAAATATCTGCCTAGATCTAAACGAAAAAGCTCTTTAGAAAGTTACAGTCTATACATGCACTGCTGGCCGTGGTGTACGCACGGACATGAGCAATATAAATGATGCAAACATGAAGCAAATGCTAAATTATTCCATTTGTATTCCACTACCGCTCCTATATGTTTTACTATAGCTTCCTATTATAATTAAGGAAAAGTTGCTCAGAATGAGGTCTCTGTGATTTGCCTTGAAAAGTTTTTATATCTAGCAACTTCTGAAATGAAGCCGTGGAAATATTGACTCACTGCTGCAAACTTTCTTTCGAAATACCATGCACAGCACCTTTCGGAAAACTAGAACAGGTTTAGAAAGTGTGTTTCTTGCATTCCAATACAAAGCAGCATCACGTTTTATGATTAGAATGTGTGCACGGTGTACACAATTTTCTCATCTAGCCTTGTTTTTGCGTCTGATTTTCTTGTTGCTAGTTTCAGGGTGTCCTGGGCGCCTTCGTGCATTGTCCGGCTGCAGCGAAAGATTTCCATTGAACTTTCAGAGTTGTTAGTAGCGCTTGTACAATCTGTCTCGCCTTCTTTTAGTCACGTCTATTGCGCTTCACCGTCGTCAAATGTGTATCACCAACTGACCCGAAATTCTACTGTAATAAAGAGAAGCGATTGATTGGTTTATTGAAAATGTGGACCAAGGAGCTTTCTGAAAGTCGTACATCAAACAGACGCGTTTTCCGCTCCCGGATTAACAACAGAGCGGAATATAGGCTAGCGTAGGTTGTCAAACTCACCCGAACCGAGAAGCAGGGGTAAGTTACAGCACTTCAATACGCCCTGTGACGTTTGCATTGCGCCACAGAAACAAGGTGTAGGAATGACGGCGGGAAATGTGTTGAAGATAACGGTGGCAGAATATGAGACGCGGCCAAACGGCGCGGCTTCGCTCATGTGCCGCGCATTACACGACGGCTCTCGAGTTGCTGCCGCTTTGCGTTAGGTTGCAGCAGGGGTAGTTACTGGGCTCATTTCTCCACTACGCCGTACTTAAAAGTACGTAGCCGGCGGACTTAGTGAGCATTCAAACTGTATATTTGCGTCTCTGACTTGGAAGAAAGACCTTCGCGTCGTAGTGCTGTACACCAAAGAGGTCTTCAATAACACCGAGTAGTTACGGTCACCTAAAACGGACTTTTCACGCGGAATAATTATGCTCGCAGCGTGACTTCGAAAGCGTCGTTATTCATTGTTTATTTGATTTTCTTATTTCTTAATTTTGCTGGATACAGATTGGTTCTGGGAACTATGCGGTGCCTAATGTGTCATAGCCAAATAAAACACGTTTGAAACGAACATTATTTTTTGATATGCACGCGATCACGTACATATGTTTCTTCTAACTCGTTACAATATGAATAAAGATCCCTTATTAGCATGCACGATTATGCAGAAACAGTATTTATTGCCTTCCCAAGACGACTGTTTTCTTGTTAGCCACTACATATATATATATATATATATATATATTGTTCCTATATTATTCACAAAAGTTGGGTGAAGAAATCGTCAGTTTGCAAGCACGTTACTGGAAAATTAAGTCACTGGGAGGACAAGCTGATTTAAAAAGTCCATCGACGCTTTCTGCAACACCGTGATATTCCTTATAGAAGCTTTTCGCGTGCGCGATCTGTCTGCAGTGTGCATGCCTAATGAATTCCACAGCGCTGCGTCTACAACGGTCACCGCGGCTTCACTTACTGCGTGTTTCACACCGTATGTGTTCTTTGTTGCTCACTGACCAGCGAAAGTCGGCCGCGAACAGTAAGGTGCGGCGGCGCTGCTTTGTCTAGACAGAATGGTGTCTACTCCCGTCATTTGCAGTCTCCAGCATTTTGTAGGCGCGTGCACGTTTGCGCTCACCATTTAACACTACTGGCACAGGCGCAGGAATGGCGCCTGCACAATAATTAAACAAAAAAACATAAATTAGCTACGTCCACAAGCGCAATGCTACCCACATTGACCTGAAAACCAAATATTTAAGATGCGAAGCAGCTTATGGCAGCGGCTTTGTCCGTCCCTCCCGCGGCGTCCCACACCTCCACAGCGCATGCGCGTCCCCTCCCCCTCTCTCTCCTCTCCTACGCTCCCCCCCCTTTCTCTCCTCTAGGGATCCAGAGCGGCGCGCACGACAGGTGGTGCGACAGCTGCATACTCCGCGGGGGGCGCCACGGTAGTTCCGCGGTATGAAAATGACAGAGCGCTCGCGCCTCATTTTCTCTCCTGTGCAGCGCCGCCATGAGCGCTCGGGCCGCTGCCGCGAAACCATCTCCCGCTCAAGCTAACCATCTCCCCGCTGTTTCGCATTGACACATGGTTGTCTTTAGCGGGAGATGGAGTAATTTTTCTTCACGCTGTACACTCGCCGGTAAGGATTTTCACACTTCGTGAAAAATTAATGCCTGTCCCTTGCAACCGGCGCTCTGCGTCAGTTTTGTCGAGATTGACCGCACCGATTAGAAATTTTTAAGCTCCATAAAGCCTGGTACGCTTATTTTTGTGATCAAGGCCGGCAGACAGCCTCTAGAAGTTACTAAAAACAAGCAACATTCTAAAGCCACAGAAATTGGGATAGCAACCGATGTTCTACAGTATCGCGAAAGCTTGCGATGCGCGTCTTTGAGCCCATAAAACCCATTTCGCCACCTGGCGACTGCTGTAAAAATATGAAAGGTGCGGCGACGCGCTGGCAGCGCTCGTTTGGCCACCTCTCCTCTGTTATCGCCATGCTGAAGGTACGTGCTAAGCCATTGTGTGGTACATATTGTCACGGTGAAGGGAAAGAAGAAGGTGACGCGAACGAGAGGAAGACGAAGGCTCTGGCCGTTGCCTGAACGCCATATTTCTTCGCTTGTAAATATACATTCTTCTACACTCGTGGGCCTGCTTTCTTCCTGCAACATTTTGGTGGAAGGTGCTGGGTACAATCACGGAACTTTGCAGCGGACGTCATCTACCTGCCGCCACAATGGCAGATCAACCGACACAACCGGCAACGCCTCAGCAGTCCACGCCAACAGTCATCCTCACTCATCTGCGGGACCCGGGGACATTTTGTGGCACGGACAACGCCGACGTCGAGGACTGGCTTGCGATGTACGAACGAGTGTGCGACAACAACAGGTGGGATCCAACAATGATGCTAGCAAACATCATGTTTTATCTGGAAGGAACTGCGAAGCAATGGTACGATACGCATGAAGCTGACCTAACAAGCTGGGATGTCTGCAAAGAAAAAATGCGAGACCTGTTTGGCAGACCTGTCGGTCGTCAGTTGGCAGCAAAAAAAGAACTTGCATGCCGCGCTGAGACGTCCACAGAATCATATGTCGTGTACATACAGGATGTGCTGGCTCTCTGCCGCAAGGCTGATTTCACCATGACCGAGGCGGACAAGATTGGTCACATACTAAAAGGTATTGCAGACGACGCCTTCAATCTCCTGATGTGTAAGGATTGTGCCACTGTGGATGCAATTATAAAGGAGTGCCGGCGCTTCGAACAAGCGAAAGGCCGCCGCGTCCCTCAACATTTCGACAGACTGCCCAATACCGCCGCGACATCGTGCGAAGACCCGCCGCGGTGCTCTCAGCCGACAGGATCAGAAGATATAACGCGTATCGTTCGCCGTGAGCTTGAGGCCATGGCTCCGGCTCCAATTCGTTCCGACTGTCGGGAAAGTGTGCCCGCTATCTCGCTTATACAAGCGGTCGTTCGGGAGGAAATAGCGAGTTTGGGCATTCCATCTCTCTGCTTGGTCCGCCATACGAACACCTACCAGATTTCTCCGGCCGCTCGCTCCCAGACGCAAAGCTTCCCGCCACTCCGCCGCAACCTCGCTGATTGGCGCACAGCGGATGACAGACCCATCTGTTTTAATTGTTCCGGTATTGGACACATCGCCCGTCATTGCCGTAACCACTGGTCGTCGTCTCCTCGGTGGTCGTCTCCGAGTCACTACTGCCAAGTACCAGACAATCGCACTTTCTCGCCCTACACGCCGCCTAGGAACATCAACGCCGACAGTGCCCCACCAAGATCGAGCCACTCCCCGTCTCCGCAAGGCCGTCGGTCCCGTTCGCCTCTCGTTCACCGCTCTTCGTCCCCATCTGCAACCGGTCGCTTCCCTTCGGGAAACTAGGCGGTGCAGCTCCCGGAGGTGAAGCTGCAACTCCGACCCGGCCCACAAATCCTCTGTTGACCCTGCCTACATGTGGAAACCTACTGGACATTGAAGTTGACGGTGTTCCTGTTACATCTTTCGTTGACACAGGAGCGCAGCTTTCAGTTATGAGCGCTGCTCTCCGCCCAAGGCTCAAGAAGGTTCTGACGCCCGCCGTACCGTGCACTGTGCGAGTCGCCGATGGGAGTACTTCACCTGTTCTTGGAATGTGCACAGAACGTGTGACCATTGCGGGCCATTATAGCGTTGTTTTATTTATCGTCCTTGAGCACTGTCCACACGAGCTAATTCTCGGCCTCGACTTCCTTTCGAAACACTCTGCCCAAATTGACTGCTCCGCAGGTGTTGTACAGCTGGATCTGCCGCTTCCTGCCGACGCAGACGCAACAACTTGTGCTTCACCCCGCTTATGTTCTGCTGAGTTTGCAAGGCTGCCTCCACAGGCGGCTACCAATGTCCTCCTGACGCCCTGTCCTCCCGTACCTGATGGCGAGTACGTCGTGTCCCCGCTTACTGACATGGTTTTGTCACGAAATATTGCCCTACCGAGCACCTTAATCCGGATCCTCGAAAACTGCGCTCGGGTGCCCATCCTCAATTTTGGATTTTCGACGCATGTGCTGTCACACGGCATTGCCGTCGCACTTATCACCCCTTTGGATGAATTTGAGATTTCTTCTTTGGCCTCCGAATCCTTCCTGAGTACCAACGCACCTTTGTCACCCATTCCTTCGTGCTCGACGCCTGCGGACGATGTTTGTAAGATGATCGCCCCTGACCTTCCTTCCGAGCAAACAGCTCTTCGTCACCTCCTGTCATCTTATCGGGATATCTTTGATTTGGACGACCATCCACTTGGTCAGACATCTGTCGTCACGCTTCGCATCAACACCGGTGACGCCAGCCCCATTCATAGGCAGCCACATCGTGTCTCCGCAACAAAAAGGGCCATAATCCAGAAAGAGGTCTACTAGGTGATGGACAAGGACATCATTGAACCTTCCAGTGGCCCGTGGGCATCACCGGTTGTCTTAGTAAAGAAAAAAGACAACTCGTGGCGCTACTGCGTTTACTACTGTCACCTCAACAAGATAACAAAGAAGGATGTTTACCCCCTGCCTCGCATTGACGACGCTCTTGACTGCCTTCACGGATCCCAACACTTTTCATCAATTGACCTCCGCTCCGGCTATTGGCAGATTAGCGTCGACGAGATGGACCGTGAGAAAACCGCCTTCGTCACACCGGACGATCTGTACCAATTTAAAGTCATGCCCATTGGATTATGCAATGGGCCAGCTACATTCGAGCGCATGATGGACTCTCTGCTGCGCGGCTTGAAGTGGTCTACATGCCTCTGTTACCTCGACGATGTGATTGTGTTTTCGTCGAACTTTGAGAGCCACCTGAGGCGCCTCACGACCATACTCTCCGTGTTTCGCAGGGCTGGCCTTCAGCTAAACTCCTCCAAGTGCCATTTCGGTCGCCGTGAAATTACCATGCTCGGCGATCTCGTAAACGCTGCCAGAATCCAACCTGATCCACAGAAAGTCCACGCCGTGCGCCATTTTTTGCACCTTGTTCAACAAACGATGTCCGTAGTTTTGTGGGCTTATGCTCTTATTTCCGGCGATTTGTGAAGCAATTTGCTGACATCACTCGCACTCTTAATGACCTTCTTAAAAAAGATGCCTCTTTCTCTTGGGGACCACTGCAGGAGCAAGCCTTCTCTACCCTGATCGAGCGGCTTACAACCTCCCCGATTCTGTCACACTTTGACCCTTCTGCGCCTACTGAAGTACGAACTGACGCGAGTGGTTATGGCATCGGCGCTGTCCTCGCTCAACGTCCACAGGGCCACGACCTTGTCATCGCTTACGCCAGCCGCCTTCTTTCCACGCCCGAGCGAAATTACTCCATCACTGAGAGGGAATGCCTCGCACTCGTATGGGCGGTCGCGAAATTTCGGCCGTACCTTTTCGGTCGGAGCTTCTGCGTCGTAACCGATCATCACGCCCTCTGCTGGCTCTCCTCTTTGAAGGACCCAACTGGACGACTTGCACGTTGGGCATTGCGTCTACAAGAATATACATTTTCTATTATGTATAAGTCAGGCCGCCTGCATAAAGATGCTGACTGCCTGTCCCGCAATCCCGTGGATCAACCGGACGATACCGATGCAGATTCGGACATCAGTATTCTGTCCCTCTCCGGCTTTCTCCATATTGGCGACGAGCAACGCCAAAATCGTGTTCTTCGAACACTTATAGAACGCCTAAGCTCCTCGCGTAATGACCCGTCTCTGCGGATGTTCACCTTGCGCGATGGAAATTTATACCGTCGTAGTGTTCGTCCTGATGGCCCGGAGCGCCTCCTGGTTGTCCCAAAGCACCTTCGACTGGCCGTGCTCCAGCAACTTCACGACGCTCCTACTGCTGGACATCTGGGCATCACTCGTACTTACGACCGCCTGCGGCGCCGCTTCTTCTGGCCCGGCATTTATCGCTCTGTATGCCGTTATGTCACTTCTTGCGACCTGTGTCAGTGCCGCAAGACGCCTGCTATGCCTCCTGCTGGTTTCCTTCAACCAATTGCTATCCCTACAGAGCCCTTCTTCCGTGTGGGCGTCGACCTCCTTGGCCCCTTTCCTATTTCTATGAAAAGAAACAAATGGATTGCTGTAGCAACAGATTATGCCACGAGATATGTCATTACACGAGCGATGCCAACCAGCTACGCTACAGATGTCGCCGACTTCCTACTATACGACGTCATCCTGCACCACGGCGCCCCTCGCCAGTTACTCACGGATCGCGGCCGCTACTTTCTCTCGAAGGTCGTCGATGATCTGCTCCGCTTCTGTTCTACAGAACACCAGCTCGCTACCGCATACCACCCTCAAACGAACGGTCTCACCGAACGACTCAACCGCACACTAACTGAAATGCTGGCCCTGTACGTTTCCGACGATCACCTCGACTGGGACGTCGCTTTGCCGTACATCACTTTCGCATACAACTCGTCCCGTCACGATACTGCCGGATTCTCCCCATTTTACCTTTTGTATGACCGCGACCCCACCTTGCCCTTCGACACGTTGCTACCTTCCGCAGTACAATCATCCAGCACTGGTTACGCTGGCGATGCTATTGCCTTAGCCGCCCAGGCCCGAGAGGTCGCCCGTCATCGCCTCACAGTCTCGCAAGCTTCTCAAAAACGACGCTACTACTTTCGGCACCGAGACCACTATTTTTCACCTGGTTCCCTTGTCCTTCTCTGGACGCCTTCACGTCACGTCGGCTTGTCGGAAAACCTACTTTCCCGTTATTCTCGTCCATACCAGATCTTACGACAACTGTCCGACGTGACATACGAGATCGCCCCTGTCGGTCAATCTTCAGTGCCTCCCAACGTCACCAGCGATGTTGTTCACGTCGCCAGGCTCAAGCCCTATGTCCCCCCATTAAGCGACGCTCCATAACCTGCACCGGGACGGAGCTAACCCCACCGCGAGGGTGATGTTACGGTGAAGGGGAAGAAGGAGACGCGAACGAGAGTAAGACGAAGACTCTGGCCGTTGCCTGAACGCCATATTTCTTCGCTTGTAAATATACATTCTTCTACACTCGTGGGCCTGCTTTCTTCCTGCAACAATATTATTAGTTACTATGTTGTTCTTTACATATTGCGGCTGTTGGGGTGCACAACGAAACATTAAACCGCATGCTTTGCTGCTCAAAGTACCGGTACAAGTAATCTATGATGTAATGAATGAAGAGTGGTGCTACCCGCTAAGTCACGTAAGTGCTAGGCCACTTAAGTTGGGCGAACTATGTACCAGGTATGCCCTAGTCGCTGTTGAAACACTTCTTGCCCCTTCACAAGTTCCTTCTTTTCATTCTATAGCTTCACAGGTAAATCTACTGGAAGCGTGCACTACATGTACACTCCAGCAATGCGTCTTAACTTGAGTGCTTGGTAGCAGTCCATTTGTGATCATGTAGCTTGCAAAATTATTCGGGAAACATTTAAATCAAGTAAATGCATGCTTGAGTTCAATGGTATTGCACACAAGAAATATGGTGAAAACCTAGAAACGGCTACCCTTTAGTAATGGGAACACGAAAATAGACTCAGTTCTGAAAAGTAGCTGCAGTGTTTTCAAGTAATCTGAAAGGACCGGTAAATATAAACGAACCACAAACTTTCGTCGTCACCAAAACCACTGCACAGCTGTAGTCATGGCTCATAAAGAGCAGATCCTCTTCAAGGTTGCCTATGTGGCCTGAAAGTGAAGACGGGGTTTGTTGATGGACTGTGTAGTATACAAGATTAGTACATTGTTTTCTGCACTGGCAAAAACAGAAGTTTTCTTAGCTATCAATTTGCATTACTTGGCGGACCACATTCGTGTTATTTTAATTTGTTTGGTAATATATAAAAAACATTCGTACTGTCATAATGTCCTTGGCTGGTGGCATTTATTGGTCAAAAGACAGACAGGTATTGTGCCTAATAAAGAGAGCAAGCTTTCTAATAGCGGATGGAAGTATTGAGTCCGTGGAGGCGGAAGCCTCGATTGGGAGATTTTATGCTAAATAATACATACATGCCACAACCTCTCTATTCGAAGTAACAGCTCAACTAATGGACATACCTGAACTTTTCACGTCCATGTGTTTCTTTCGATGCTGATCAAATACTCCTTGGAACTCCCTGGAGACCCTGTAAATAAACGTTGCGTGATTATTCATTAATATTTTTTAAAGCTTACGTTTTCATTACTTATGGCCTTGATTGTAACACGATCGTGTGAAGTTTACGGACATTCTTTCCATTCTGTCCACCACGTCCACTAAACACCTCACATTGGTGGGTCCAGAGGTGGTGTATATCCATATTGGTTCCGTCGTAGAAAATAACTGAAACAAATATGAAAGTATTTTCATCAGAGTCATGTATTCATGAAAAAAATGGTTGCAATACTTCAATGCAAAATAAACACTGAGTTGTGGCCGCTGTCTGAATCTGCACGACCCACAAAGCCGCGCGCAACTTCTCCAAGGTAAAAGCAGCGCGATAGCGCGGTCATCATCATCATCATCAGCCAACTCTAAGGCCAGTGCAGAAAGAAGGCCCTCTCCCTGCGATCTCCAATAACCCGCCTTGTGCTAGCTGATTCCAACTTGCGCCTGCAAATTTCCTAACTTCCTCACCCCAGATATCTTTCTGCCTTCCTCGACTGCGCTTTCTTTCTCTGTGTATTCATTGTGTAACTCTAATGGTCCACCGGTCACCCATCCGACGCATTACATGGTCTGCCCAGCTCGATTTCTTTTTTTTAATGTCAGCTAGAATATCGCCTATGCCCGTTTCCTCTCTGATCCACACCGCTCTTTGTCCGGTTTCTTGACTGTCAGGCCTAAAATGTTTCGTTCCAGCCCTTTTTGTGCAGTCCTCATCTTGTTGTCGAACTTCTTTGTTAACCTCGAAGTTTCTGCCCGATATGTTAGCATCGGTAGAACGCAATGATTGTACACTTTTATTTTTTGAAAGACAGTGATAAGCTCCCAGTCAGGATTTGGCAATGTCTGCCGTATGCACTCCAACCCAATTTCATTATCCTGTAAGTTTCGTTCTCGTGATAGCGCAGTATTATAGTCGTTTATCAAGGAAATCTAAAGTTTCACGGCAACCCATGAAGCCGAGATAGTTCATCCTGTTCAAATACGTGCCATAGAAAACCAAGCAAGTCAGTCGAAATTTTAATTGCGCTTCGGCTGCAATGCCGTAGACTTGCACTTAAATGTTAGTGTGACCGAACATTTTAACATTTTCGGGAAGCAAAATATTCCTAAATTTTTTAGGGTTTAGATCAGTCCTTGGCGTCGTGTTTTCGTAAAACAAGTTATTTATCAAATGAACAAGAGTCTTTGATGACGTTAATGAAGACTGTAGTAGTAGTCAGATGGTCCGGCTTCCAGCTGTGCATTGCAAAAGGGGCATAAATTTGAACCCAGATTTCTCTTTGTAAGTTTTGCTTCCTGAAGAGCGCTGTTTTGCGGAACCTGGACGAAGAAAAAAACATTTTCTTGTCATATGTCTTGAAATTTTTCAGAAAGGCTGGGCGGCCTCCCGGGCACAGGTCACGCTCTGTAAGCACATGACATCACTATCTGGCCCAGGGGGCTCCCTAGCGAAAATGGAGCAAGCACTACAAATGGCCTTGGACGAGATAGAGGCTTACCTCACGGACACAGGTCTTAAGCTGTCTCCGAGTAAGTCGGAGCTGTTACTTTACAGGCCAGCAAGGCAAGGGGTTAGGGGTCCGACACTGCTCAACCAGCTACCCATGGTATTATACGCGAATAATGGGCAGAAAATTCCGATAGTCGACTCAGTCAAGATCCTAGGCCTGCTCATAGATGCGAGGCGCTGTAATATGCCAGAACAATTACCCACGTTACAGCCAAGACAGAGAACATGTTGAGGTTATTCGCTAGGGTGTCCAACCGAAAGAAGGGGTTAGGTGAGGACAACCTCCTTCGGATGTACCACGCGTTTCTGGTGAGCCTTATTATTATGTGGCGTCAGCTCTACTATGGACCAAAACGGAAAAGACCAAGTTAAATGCCCTCATGCGCAAGAGCATCAAGAGAGAGCTAGGCTTGCCGATTGCCACGAGCTCCGACATGCTAGATCAACTTGGAATGCACACCAACATAGACGAGATCATAGAGGCGCAGGTCACTGCCCAGGTGGTTAGGTTGTCGTCGACCAAGGCTGGCCGACGAATCTTTGACGAGGTTGGCATGGCTCCTAGGATAATCGAAGAGCGGCGGATAACAGTGACACGGGAAACGAGAGACCTACAAGGTGGGGCCCTTTCCGGGTAATGTACATCCACATCATAACGACAGTAGACGTAAAGCCCGTGCACGGGCCATCTTGAAAAGAGTTAGGGAAGACATAGACTATTCGCTCTTTGTCGACGCGGCGCAATACGGCAACAGGAGAATGCTTGCGTTGTCGGTTATAGACGGGCGGCCACCCTGGGTAAGGGTGGCCACCCCGGGTATAGCAGAGCAAATCGCGGTTGCGCTGGCGTTGTGTGACCCAGAGCATTTCTACATTTACGCTGACTCGAGCGAGATACGCCATCGGAGCCTTCGAATCGGGTAACCTCGCACGAGAGGCGGCCTCTATTCTAGAGAAGAGGGCTTGACCCGGTTTTCATTATACTACAGGGTTCCCCGCACACATGGGAACGAACGTTCTCGAGGGCTTCCCAAACCTCTACGAGGTGGCCCACGACCGTGCGCGAGAAATCACGCGCCGCGCGCTGGAGGCTCAGGAGGGGCAGGAAGGGGCTCAGCAGAACGATCCACTTCACACATTTATTGAAATTATTAAACATTGCCAATTTGGCAGGAGAGTTTATCCTCTTGGTTACCCGAAGCTCAGCAGAGGTCAGTCAGCTACTCTTCGAATGTTGCAGACGGGATCTTTCCCGTCGCGGGGCTTCCTTAGTAGGATATTCTCAGACGTGAACCCTGGTTGTCCCGACTGTAATGAAACATTTTGCTCTATGGCTCACATGCTCTGGCGATGTCCTGCGTTGCCTAACGACCTACTCTCCAGCAAAGCCGAATGGGAGGAGGCCATCAGAAGCACGGTACTCCGAAGGCAAGTCCACGCTATCCAGAGGGCCCAGGAAAGGGCGGAGCGTCACGGCGTTCTGTCCTCTACGTGGGCGCGGCCAGCGGATACAACGGCCGCCCGTTAGGGGGTCCTCTCAATAGCTCCTCAGGATCAAATAAAGTTCGTTGTCTGTTTGTCTGTCTTGTCATATACCATTGCTTCAATGCGCTCATCTAACGCAAAAAAAAACAAAGACGGTCACCAACGCAATGCACCGTATTGTAAAGCATGCGCTCGTAACGTCAACGCTGTTGTTAAAACTATATGTGCGCGAGCAATACGCGTGATAAAATTTAGCCGATGTTTTGTACGCTACCACATCTTCTTCATTGGTAACCCTGTTTTGCGACGAAGATTCCTACTCATTTTTGTGGTCCTCGTGTCTCGGTATTCACGTGTAAAACGGTCTTGCGGTGATGCCCCCCTTCCTTAATGCTGCTCATGGGGCCTCTAAGATATTTTGAAAAACATAAATAAATAAATAAATAAATAAATAACTAAATAGGAGCCCAAGATAATGAACTCCATGATTGCTGTCATTACAGTTGCTTTTTGTAGCTCCTGCATCGTTATATTGTAAAAAATGGTGTGATTTAGCTTTGGTTATTAACCCTGGTTGATAGCGAAAGCTTCACTGCTCTGGCTAGGCCCATTGTCGAGCTGTGGCCGAGGTATGTTTCGCAATGATATACAGAAATGTTTGCAACGAATACAATGTTTATTCATCGTTTTGATGCCTATGAAGACACTGCAGTGATCAGTAAAGTAGTGAGACTTGGTTGCAACTTACAGCCTTGCCCAACTCTACTCGGGAAACGGCGGCAATGTCTCCTTGAGGGCTCCGTAAAGGTTTAAATATAGTCGTCCGACGTCGCGTGAACGCGCGCACACGTTATGTCACGTTGGCGAGAACAACAGGGGCTATAGTTCGACCGATGGTTCGACGTACTGGCGCCGCCAACGGAAACAGGACGCGCGGCGAATGCGCTCCGACGCGCCCGGCGTCTAAGTAACTGGACGCGCAGCAATGCGCTCTGACGCGCCCGGCATCTGATGACGCTCGACCGCGGGCCGATAACGTCAGACTATAAACGCGTCTTAATGCTCTCTTGTCGTTTCACCTCTAGCTCTCAAGGTGAAAACTGTTGAGTCGCCGACGGATGTCCGAGGTAGCGTAATGAAGCTTTCGCTTCAAAAGCAAACAGACTTTAACACCAGCATCCTTTAGTGCTCTCTGTATAATTTGCTGAGCGAGCTCACATGGCATTACCTTATCGTTTATTTTGCGGTGCAGCATGCTGTAGTGACGACGGACGGGGCCCACTCACCAATGTGACATGCGTTACCGCTGATGTCCCGTTCGCTTCATTGACAGGGAAGTGACAGGTACATTGTAGTTCTTTCGCAAGACAAAATGATGACCCCCCCCCCCCCCCCCATCCAAAAAAAAAAACAACGATCCAGTAGTCGCAAGACCTAACGTGTGCTGTGGCTTCGCATTCGTCTGAAGTGTATTTCTGAGCTTGAGAACCTAATTCACAAGAATGAAGCGCATGTGAAAGTTATTTTTGTGAACACGGCAGAGAACGGTATATTCATTATTTTATTGTACCTGTGAACACTGAATTCATCTTTTCAATAGTAATATTGAAGAAGACCACCTGCCATATCACTCCGCTTAACATTACTCACCATATTTTTGCCCATAGCTCATAATTATACCATCTCTATTCATTGAACAGTGGGGCATAAAAAACAAATCAACACATAAACGAAGGGGCTAATTTTGTGCATGCGGCAAGTTCAGCGTATTGGTTATTTTCATAAATAGGCTACTTGCACCCAGCATACCTACACCACAGCTCTTTTTTTCTACTGAATCCTCATTGGATGCCGCCATGAATATCGAGACCAGCCACGTGTATTCGAGTACCTGCTGACAATTCACTGGTCCTGAATATTTTAGGAACTAGGGCCAAACAGGCGAACAAAATTACGTTTCAGAATAAAGTAGTCAATTGCGAAGTAACAACTAGAGCCGCAAAATAGATTCTGCCCAAGAAGAAACGGGTATTCTGTTACGAGAGTACCATCATCACTACTTTGGGAAAAAGTGAAGCAGCGATATTAGCTTTAACAAAGCAAGAAGAGTAGTGTACTGTCAGGATACCATAAGCACCTTTGTGAAACAGTTCAAGAAGTTGTATTTGTAGACGCGAATTGTACAAACATTAAAAAGAAACGTTATTCAAGCTTTAGTGATGTAAAAACTCACAGGCGTTGTAAGTTCATATTTTCGCGTTGTCGTGACAGTGCAGATCCATACATCGGAAAACACGGTGAGTAGTGAAATCTAGCTTTTTTTAGTGGGCGAGCATGCGAGAAACAGGTTACATTCAGAACACAACAATAACAACAAGCAGTCATCGGTCATCGAAATCTGATCTCCGGGTGAGGCTGTTTTACATTACTGATAATATAATTCAATATACAAATCTGGCGCTGACATGCGTACATTCTAGAATGCACTTCACTGTTTGCATCACGCATGCCATCTGCCGAAGGCATTCGAGAAGATTCTTACACATGAAGGTTCGTGTTGCGCCCAGCCGTAACACTGTAGCAGTGGTTTGTCGGCGAAAAATAGTTCCCGAAAAAAGGACACATTGTACTTGCGTCACTACATTTTTATTTCTCATTGTTGTACGCTACGTTTCGCACTTTGCCAATTTTCAGGGCTTTTGAAGATTCCGGAGTACTTAGGATATTGGGTGGCTCAATTTACATATCGGCCTTTTTATTCCCTAGTGTGATAACTCATGCAACGGAGTCGTTACGCGACTGGATTTTCCATTGCACATGCTGGGACTGTAATTATTTGACTTGCTTTCATTCATGCTTTATGCACTCCAGATAAGGTTCCTGTCATTTTTATTTCTGGTAGATCGCGTAGAATCTCAAGTCAGCCCGGATGATGTAGATTGTAAGGAAATGGCCCCAGGAGCAAATGTTTCCCAGCTAACCTCGCTCACCGAGCGGTAACACGACACTATGCTACATATTGGTATATGGGCCACAAAACATGAGCCGTGTTTAGACAATGTTTCAATAACCCCTGCCAGAAAGACTCCATATCTTGTCCTCTGAACGCAGTCTTGTGGGCTGTATTGCTAAAATAACATTCGTGAGATTGGTTTAAAAACATGTAAATCACTGTGATGATGCGGATAGTGGCGTGTGGCGGTGCCAAAACAAAGTGCGTGACAAGCCAACTTGAAGTGTTGGTGATTGTATGGCAGCACCAAGAAGGGCATTGGTGATGGTGATAATGGATGATGACCACGTGTCATGAACAAAGAAGTGGTACGAGAGCACGCAGAGCGTGAGAGCGAGCGGCAGCTTCGAACGCAAGCTCGCAAAACGGCGGCTCCAGGCTCTGGTACCGGTGACCGGGTGTCCAGCTACCGTGCGGACCTGGTCGAGGATCCAGTTCGTGGCTGGGCCTTCCTGCGCGCCAGCGGCCTGCTGTGATAGCGGCCTGGTGCAGTGCTTCCTGCTTGGACCGGGACGCCTGAGCTACCAGCTACCAGCCTGCTGAGCGAGCCCGAGGACTGGCGACCGGGCGTCCTGCCACCGTGCGGACCTGGTCGTGGATCCCGCCCGTGGCTCTGCTCTCTTGTGTACCAGCGGCCTGCTGTGACAGCGGCCTGGTGCAGTGCTTCCTGCTGGCCACCGGGGCGCCTGAGCTACTTGTCCGCCGACCGAGCCCGGCGTTATAGCGGCCGAGGCGTGACAGGCCAGGCGTTACTGGCCAGCTACAGCAGTGGCCTTTTATTCTACCGGCCTCCTGTTTCTTCCTGCTGCCACGTCGCGACAAGGTGCGGCGCGACAGCAGCGACCTAGCCACAACGACGCTCCACCGGCACAACCACCGTCATGGGCACCGCAACGACGAGGCAGTAGGGCGAGTGGTGACGCATGAGTGCTAGGCACATGTTTATTTAGGACAAACGATTCGCGAACTATAGCCCACGTACATGTGCATGTAAATAGTCTGTATCGTTTAGCGTGTCTGTATAAAGTCTGTGTTTCGTGTAGCAAGCTCCCGTCTGCCGTGTCATTATTAAACGGATCCTGGGCCCAACTGGAAACACCGGCGAGTTTGTCGTTTCCCATCACAATCTGGCGAGCCTGCCAGGATCCGCCAGTAACATCCCAAACGCGGAGACCGGCATTCGGGTGTATACACGCAGCACTAGACGTCCGATATGGATTTAGAGAAGTTAGCCGCCACTGCAGCACAGTTAGGCTTGACTTGCGCTGAACTTCGCGAGTGGGTTGAAAAAGAACAGGCTAGGCAGAGGGACGAACGAGCAGCTGAGCTAGAGGCAGCCAAAGCAGCAGCAGAAAGTCAGCGGTTAGCCGACGAAAGGCAGCGACAAATCTTGCAGCTGAAGCTCAAGCTTCAAGAAGGAGCGCAGAGCGAGATATCCGCCCCAGCCGCGCCCGTATCGTCACCAAAGCAACCCTGCTTCAACCCCCAGAAGTTACTGCCACTGTTCGACGAACGACGTGACGACCTCCCCGCGAATCTCCAGAGTTTCGAACGCGTAGCCACTGGAGAGGACGAGGCAGGTTGTAAGCTTGCAAACAAGGACAGAAAGGCAATGCATCTAAAAGAACTAATCGAGCTAGGCGAGAGCATGGGACTAGAGAAAGTGGAGTTGAGAGACTGGGTGGAACATCAGCGGTCATTGGAGTGCGAGAGGCGTGCTGTTGAAAGAGAAATGGAAAAAGCTCGCCATGCAGTGCAGCTTCAAGCTGAGCGAGTGCGTCATGAGGAAGAGCTATGCGTCCTCAAATTGCAGATCGCAGCTCGTGAAGCGCTCACTAGCGCTACGACTTTCGGCAGCATGACTCCATCCGATGGTGAAGCTCAAAATGGGGTTATTGCCCTCTTTTCCCCGCCTCCCGCAACCAAGTCTTTAGGTTTGAAAACGGGCGATGAGGTGGCTCAAGGTTGCTTGACGCGTGAGCAAGCATTATGTGCTTTCCATGATCACGAAGCTCGCAATGTCCAAAAAGCTAATGCAAGAACTGCCCTAAGCCACAAAGAGAAATCGCAAGAATGTAATTGTGACTTACTATCAATGAAGTCTTTAGGTACTGGTTGTTTGTTGGAACCATGCACTTCAATCGTGGAGACTGCTCCGCAAACGAAAGTTCATGTGAGCCCCGTCCTCCATGACACAAAAGAAGACACAACTTTGTATTCTGGTATAACCAGCGATAGAGATTGCCAGCAGAGTCACCCAGCCAATCTTTCTCAATCTAGGAGAGTGGACTCATCCATGAGTTTTAAGGAAATGCCTACTATCCAGTCAATGACCCCAGTGGTACATGATGTAAGCGTCAGCAGCCTATCTCAACAGCTGATGATAAATTCAACATGTGAGGTGAACCGAAGGTCTATCAATGAATCGCCTGTAGGTAATAATCAAGCGCGTAGTCACTCACCTTCAAATGTGAACGGAGACGAGCAGACAGATGTTCGGAATCTTCCACTGAATCATGAAAAAGTTGATTCGTGGAATTCAACAGCTGATTTCGATTCTAAGATCCCAACAAGATTAGAGATATCAGACAATCGCTTTGTGCAAGCTTACACCAGGCGCTTAGGAGTGGCTGACCTCACACGACGCAGCACATCTGGTGTTGCTTGGCGTGCGCGGTTACCACATGAAAGACCGATAAGTAGGATTGAGACATCCGCGGTTCGGTTAATTTGGGAGCGGGTAACATAACTCACTGTACCTGCACCGGCGCGCTGTTTTCTGGACTCTGACAAAGATGTGAATGATTTTTCGTGTTTCTTGGACACTGTTATTTTGTGCCATGGTGATTGCCGCGCACAGTACGGCAGTTTTTTATTAGAACTTTGAATTATGTTAGAACTTTCGATTTTCTTGTGAGAACTTTGGCTTGTGTTCCGAAGTCTCCATGTGTTTTGTGATCAGTGTGTAAACATGAATTGTTTGAAAGCCAAGAACTTTTCTTGAACGATCGCACGTGCCAGCACTCATGCGCACCCTCCTCCTATGTTGTTTAGAATAGTTGCGCGCAACTATCTTAAGTGGGGGGCCCTTGTGATGATGTGGATAGTGGCGTGTGGCGGTGCCAAAACAAAGTGCGTGACAAGCCAACTTGAAGTGTTGGTGATTGTATGGCAGCACCAAGAAGGGCATTGGTGATGGTGATAATGGATGATGACCACGTGTCATGAACAAAGAAGTGGTACGAGAGCACGCAGAGCGTGAGAGCGAGCGGCAGCTTCGAACGCAAGCTCGCAAAACGGCGGCTCCAGGCTCTGGTACCGGTGACCGGGTGTCCAGCTACCGTGCGGACCTGGTCGAGGATCCAGTTCGTGGCTGGGCCTTCCTGCGCGCCAGCGGCCTGCTGTGATAGCGGCCTGGTGCAGTGCTTCCTGCTTGGACCGGGACGCCTGAGCTACCAGCTACCAGCCTGCTGAGCGAGCCCGAGGACTGGCGACCGGGCGTCCTGCCACCGTGCGGACCTGGTCGTGGATCCCGCCCGTGGCTCTGCTCTCTTGTGTACCAGCGGCCTGCTGTGACAGCGGCCTGGTGCAGTGCTTCCTGCTGGCCACCGGGGCGCCTGAGCTACTTGTCCGCCGACCGAGCCCGGCGTTATAGCGGCCGAGGCGTGACAGGCCAGGCGTTACTGGCCAGCTACAGCAGTGGCCTTTTATTCTACCGGCCTCCTGTTTCTTCCTGCTGCCACGTCGCGACAAGGTGCGGCGCGACAGCAGCGACCTAGCCACAACGACGCTCCACCGGCACAACCACCGTCATGGGCACCGCAACGACGAGGCAGTAGGGCGAGTGGTGACGCATGAGTGCTAGGCACATGTTTATTTAGGACAAACGATTCGCGAACTATAGCCCACGTACATGTGCATGTAAATAGTCTGTATCGTTTAGCGTGTCTGTATAAAGTCTGTGTTTCGTGTAGCAAGCTCCCGTCTGCCGTGTCATTATTAAACGGATCCTGGGCCCAACTGGAAACACCGGCGAGTTTGTCGTTTCCCATCACAATCACTATTTCAAACGCAGAGGTCAGTATAGCAAGGTATCTGGAATATCGCGTTAAGAACCGTTACCTTTCTGATGCTGTAGGCCCTTCTTCCACAACCCAAGCAGTTGCATTCTATCACAGTCAAAGAAACAGCACACAGAAGAGCCGTAAAAAGCAGCTTTTCCGCCATGTGTTTGTAGTGAGAGCCTTCTGCTAGAGCGCGCTAAGCATTGAACTCCCTCAACCGAAGCTTCAGAACGACGATTCTGTAGAATACAATGCGCATGAAGGTCGGTAGCACCGTGAACAGGTGTGCAGCACAGCAATTATGTGTCCTACCGTCAGTTCTTACCGAGTTCTCATGCGATTCTTTATTTCACTGTGAATTAATGCAGCTACGAGGACTTTAAAACGCTGTGTGCATCTTTTCACTTTTGGAGACAGACGAGGTTGCATAAAATAACACTTGTGATTTAGAGCGTAGAAGAAGGTTAGGCCCATGAGAGTTGCTGTAGTGGACGTTGTCACGACCTCGAGAAGTAGTCTTGAAGGTTTAATGAACCGCAGAGTAGCTGGCTCTTGGAAAACGCGACCGTCGGGGCTGGCAAGAGCAGGGAAGGGGCGCGCGGTCTTCTGTGTTCTCTTGGGCTCGACCCACTCTTGCCCTCGACCCACTGCTTACAAGTGGCAATTTCCCCCCTTCCGAACAAAAGCATCGCCTAGATCATAAAAAAATAGGCGTAAGAAGAAAAACGAAGGCCGGCAAGGCGAAAGTATACTAAAACAAAAGCATTAACGTCCCGCCGGCACAGTCAATGAACGCTGAAGCAAGCTCACGAAGATAAATCAAAAACAGAAACAAAGAAGGGAATGAGAGAAAAAAAATCACCGCATATCCACGAAGTCCGCGCATTCCACGAAGTCGGCGCTTTCCTTTGTCTTGAGCCAGATATCTAGCCTCGGGTTGGGCAAGCACTTCCACGACTACACACGATCATTCCTTGCGGACAGAGAAGCCACTCTCCGGGCGGGAGACCTCGTTTCGGACTCGGTTAGGCTGGGTTTCAGAGGGACGCCACAGGGGTCTGTCATATCCCCGACCCTGTTTAACCTAAGCATGATCGGTCGGTCGAGGAGACTCTCCGAAGTCGAGGGTATCAACCACACAATATATGCAGACGACGTCACCATTTTGTGTACCGGAGGCAGTGATGGATGGGTGGAGGCTGCGTTGCAGGAAGCCATCGAGATAACGGAGGAATATCTTAAGCCGACCGGCCTTCGGTGTTCCCCTCGGAAATCAGAACTGCTCATTTACAGGCCCAGGCGAAGGGGGCCCAAACCGAAGGGTTGGAAGCCTGTAGAGGACGTCGACATCACTCGGACAAGTGAGGACGGTGTCATCCCCAGGGTGTACACCCTTCGGGTCCTAGGTATGACGATCGAATCAAACCGCTCCAATAACCTGACGGTGTCTAAACTAGCCAAGAAAACGGATAATTCCATCAGACTCATACGGAGAGTTGCCAACCGGCAGCAGGGTCTTGGAGAGGACAATCTTGTGAGACTGGTGCACGCCTTTGTAATGTGCCATTTTACCTACGTGGCGGCCATGCACAATTGGCAAAGGTCGGAGAGGGACAAGCTCAACACGTTGATCAGGAAGACTATCAAGAGGGCCCTCGGCCTCCCCATGTACACAATCTCGGAGAAACTGATGTGTCTCGGCATGCACAACACGCTGGAAGAGATCGCGGAAGCGCAGGAGAGGGCGGAGTACGCCAGGCTGTCCACCACCCAAGCGGGTAGGAGCATCCTGCGGGAGCTGGGGGTTCCTCCGGCGGAAATCGAGTCCCGCGTCTGCGGTCTCCCTCGAGAACAGCGGGAACGCATTGTCGTGGCTCCAATTCCACGCAACGTTCATCCCGAACACAACGTGGGTCGGAGACGAGCTAGGGCCAAGGCTCTCCTGGGCAAAGCTCGGGAAGAGGGTCCGGATTGCTGTTTTGTTGATGCTGCCCGGTACCCCGACGGGACGGCGTTCGTAGCGGTGGGCATCGATCCCGATGGGAAAATCACGAACTGTGCGACTGTTCGAACGAAGTCGGCCGAGGTGGCGGAGCAGGTGGCAATAGCCCTGACCCTGCTGGACGACAAAAGGACCACGATCTACAGCGACTCGCGGACGGCTGTACGAGCTTTCGCCAAGGGCACCGTTTCGGAGCAGGTCATGCGCATTCTACGGGACAAGGACATCAAGTCGCACACGATCATCTGGTTCCCTGCACACATGGGGCAGATCAAGGGCGCCCCGCCCAACCTCAACGAGTCGGCCCACAGAGCTGCGCAAGGAGTCGTTGACGGCGTAGCTACCGGGTGGCGCGACGCTGAGGTTATGGACAATCGGGACCCTCCCTCCTCATATAACGAACTTACGAAACATTTTTACATGGGACGGAGACGATACCCTCCGCCACATAGGAAACTAAACAGACCACAGGCGTTGACACTCAGATAACTCCAGGTCGGGGCATACCCTTACCCCGCACTGTTACACAGAATATACCCAGACATACAATCGACCAATGCTTGCGAGCTATGCTCAGACCTAGCTGACTTGGAACATATGCTCTGGCGGTGCCCCGCGTTACACGACGGCGACGGTGTCACGTCGACCAAACGGGAGGCTGCCCTAAGCAGCCCCGATCTTGAAGCACAGCTATCGGCTGTCCATCGGGCTCGCGACGCAGCAGAGAGGCTCGGCCTTTCTGTGCCGACGTGGGAGCGGCCCGCTACGTGCTGACGCGCGTTCCGAGGGACAATAATAAAGTTTTACCATACCATATCCACGAAGTGAATTATGATGAGTGGGCGAAGCACCGGGGGATCATTCGGTTAACCATGAATCCCCCTACGCTGGCAAGCGGACCCAGAGGCCGCGAGAGCGCGGGAAGCGGCGGCAAAACGCTGGAAGCGTTCTCTACCTGAGGTTGGTGGCACCGAGCGACGCCGGCAAGCGGACCCAGAGGCGGTGAGAGCGCGGGAAGCGGCGGCAAAACGCCAGAAGCGTTCTCTAACTGAGGTTTGTGGCGCCGATGGTCGGTTAAAGCACGAGCTTCGCGAGCCCTCAGCTCCGGGTCCGCGTGCCGGCGTTGCTGTACTGCTGCGGCTTTGCGAGCCCTCAGCTCCGGGTCCGCATGCCGGCGTTGCCGTGCTGGTGCAGCTTTGCGAGCCCTCAGCTGTGGGTCCGCTTGCCGGCGTTGCTGTGCTGCTGCAGCTTCACGAACCCTCAGCTCTGGGTCCGCATGCCGGTGTTGCTGTACTGCTGCAGCTTTGCGAGCCCTCAGGTCCGGGTCCGCATGCTGGCGTTGCCGTGCTGCTGTAGCTTCGCGAGCGCTCAGCTCTGGGTCCGCTTGCCGGCGTTGCCGTTTTGCTGCAGATTCCCGTGCCCTAGACTCCGGGTCCGCTTGTTGTCTGCATTGCCGTGCTGCAGCAGCTTTCCAAGCCCTCGACTCCGATTGCCGTTGAGCCGCCAGCATCTCCCGGACTTGCGTACGTATGGCTTCGCGTTCTTTTGTCGACACACGGAAAGGCTGCTGGTGTATCGGGCGTGCGTCTTCGTACGTGATGATCCTGTGTTTAGTGATGGAAGTCTGGCGTACGTTGGAAGAATGTGCGAAGCAGGTTCTGAATTCAAGAAAGAGCTTGCGCAGTGCGAACTGCCTATCGGTGGACAGTTCAGAATTGATGTCGAGATGGCCCAGAGACGTGTCTGCTGTCTCCACTACTTCTGAAGTGAAACAGTGTTAACGTTTGCTACTACGTCTGCAAACGCTAACGAAGTGCCGCGGAACAGGTGTCAGTGCTCGCAGCTAAAGTTGGCAAGAAGCAATTGCGAATGACCAACACGAAGCTGTATAACACTTCAAGCAACACAAACCAAGTTACTTCGGCCACCGCTTCGCCATCGCGTAAGCCACAGCATGTGACGTCGACGAGGACACTGGCTCGTGGAGGAAGCGTTACACTGTCTGCAGAAACACGAAGTACGTCGTCGCGCCGCAGGCCGTCTAGCACGTCGATTGCTCGTTCGGCAGAGAAAATGATACGACGCTCTTGCAGATCGATAATAGCGCCGTACTCCTGCAGGAAGTCAACCCCAAGAATAACATCGCGGGATAATTCGCGTAATACAAGGCAGCTCGCTACGAATGTAGATCCTTGAACCTCAACTTTAGTCGTGCAGGCGCCCAGTGGAGTAACGAAGTGGCCGCCAGCCGTCCGAATCTGCGAGTTATGCCAGGGCGTGATTACTTTCTTGAGCTGCGTTGCTATTTCCCCGCTTAGTATCCAGTAGTCTGCGCCGGTGTCCACTAAAGCACTAACTGCGTAAGCGTCAATATTCACTGGTATATCGAGCGAAAGCCGGTTGTCCCGTTCAACTGCATGTGATGTTGGATTGGTGTCGTTCCCTAACTGCGTCCATCAGAGGTCTTCTGCGCTTCGACCACCAGCGACCTCGCCCCCAAAGATCGCCTCAGTTATCTTTCCCGGCGGGGACTGGGCGACCACTCGGGAGAATACCGCTGGGGCGGAGGTGAAAATCGTCTCGGAGACGGCGACCGCGACTGCCGCCTGGCTGGCGGTGGCAAGCGCTGCTGAGAGAGGTAGTCCTGAATGTACTGGGGTCGCTGGCCGTATCGGGGCTGCGGCGAGTATGCGGAAAAGCCGCGAATCCCAACGCGCCGATATGGACACTGGCGGTACAAGTGGTCAGCTTCACCGCACTGGAAGCACAGAGGCTGATGATCGGGTGTGCGCCAAGCATCCGACTTCCCAGGGGGCGGGCGTCTGTCGTCGACGTAGTGAACCGCTTGCTCCGAACGATGGGCAAATGGAGCGGCATGAACAACGGGCGGCGGCGTGTACCCAGCGTCGTAGTACGATATCGGCTGCGCCGACTGAACTGACAACGTAGGAGGAGCACGAACGACCAGCGGTGGAGAGGAAGCAGGGCGCCTTCAGGGCTTCCGCGTAGGTCACACGGTGGTATTCAGGAGGTACTGCCGCAGTGTTATCAGTAGACAAGGTGTCCCGGAGCGCCTGGTGCAGCTCGTCCTTGATAATGCTTGCTATGGAGCTTACCGTAGGGTGCGGTGTTCCAGCGGCCTTTTGCAACTCTTCACGCACTACGGAGCGGATGAGTTCTCGCACACATTCACCGTTGCTTCCTATGGCCGTGAAAATACAGTAGCAGATATGCTGCTCCCTTGCCGCTCATACAGAAGCATCTTTTCCATGGTCACGGCCTCGGACAAGAACTCCGCGACCGTCTGTGGAGGTTCCGTACGAGGCCAGCGAAGAGTTGCTCCTTGACCCCGCGCATCAGATGACGTAACTTCTTCTCCTCCGTCATTCTTGGATCCGCTCGTCTGAAGAGGGGCGTCATGTCTTCGACGTACGTAGTCACAGTTTCGTTTGGCAACTGGACGCGGGCCTGAATCGCTCGTTCCGCTCGTTCGTGGCGATCAGCACTGGTGTTGGTCTCCAAAGGCTGACAACAAAACTGGCGCCACGACGTCAGTTGCTCCTCGCGATTCTGAAACCATGTACGCGTGCCATCCTCCAAGTAGAAGTAGACGCGTCTGAGATTTGCCGTGTCGTTCCTTTCGTTCACGGAGGCCACACGCTCTAAGTCGACCATCCAGTGTTCGACGTCATCCAACACTGTGGCATAAAACGTCTTCGGGATCTGTGCGCTCTAAGTGTGTACCGGTTCGACATCGTCCTTCCCGTACCGGTTGGGACGGTTTGAAGGGAAACACTGGTCATACCGGTTGATGTGGTGGGAACCGTAGCGTCGACGATTTCTGGGGACAGTCCCCTGATCTTGCGCCTGGCTCGATGCACGGGAGTGTCGGCAGGTACTGTATTCGTAGCGCGGATCCTTGGAGGGGTCTGCAACATCCGTGAGGTCGCGTACCCAGCACCTCCACCAGTTTGTCACGAGCCTCAAGAAGTAGTCTTGAAGGTTTAATAAACCGTAGAGCAGTTCTCTCTTGGAAAACGCAACCATCGATGATGATGATGATGATGATGACCTTTTCTTTGGCGCATACCCACTCACGGGGATCGGCCAAGAGTCGGGCAGATTTTATATACGTGCTAAGTGAATAAATTTAGCAAATGTCTAATTTTGGTAAATATAATAAAGCGAATAAATTTTAATACAATTCAGTGGACAATAAATATATAAAAAGTAGGCATACTAGTACAAGAGGGAATAAGGCAATGATAAATGGATTAATATGATTAACAATGGAACCGGTTTGATTCAACAATGAATTTCTCTATGGCGATGCATACATTCCTGTGTGAGTGTCCAAGCACAGAAGCTCCGAAAGACAGCAGTTCCGGAGAGTTCAATGGCAGGCCGAGCTGTCGCATTGCAATTTGCAATGTTCTTTTTCTTAGGGAGGAGAAACGCCGGCAGTCGAGTATGTAATGGTCGATCGTTTCGAATTCGTTACAGAAATGGCACAAAGGGGAGATCGCCAGACCAGATCGGTGCATGTAGAAATTTAGGCGGGGGACTCGACATCGCAGTCTTGTTAATGCCACTTCTGTTTGTCTGGATTTGCAAAAGTTCCTGCTCCAAGGGAATTGTAAGTGGAGCTGTTCGGTCGATGATGTTAGATCTGATTTTGATGCCATAAGAGTGTATCTTCTAAACCTGGCAGACGTTATGAAACCTGTCGTTGGAAGAAGGGAAAACACAGGGCCTGTAATAGAAGCCTTTGCCAGGCTATCTGCCGCTTCATTCATAAATATGCCTTTGTGACCAGGTACCCATACTAATCGCAAATTCCGCAAAGGACTTGGAACCCATGAGTGCAAATTTTGTACTATATGCGACTCGCCAGGAGCAGTAAGTGAGGTGCACAAGGATAGAGAGTCTGTTAATACTACCGCGGTTGTTGTGGGAGGCTGTAGCTTACGCAAAGCTAAGATAACAGCTAGGAATTCCGCTAGGAATATTGGAGTAGAGTCGGGGAGTCGAACAGAAAAAGACCAATCTAATGCAGATGAAAAAATTCCAACCCCGGCCTTTTCCTCACTCTGTGAAGCATCTGTAGCTATAATTACGTTTGTTTGGAGCTTGTCCAAGTGATCTTGGAGTAAGCCGTTAAGAATATGCCAGGGAAGTTGCTTCGCATGGTTGGGGTATATGTTATCATAAGTAATAACCAATGAATTTTGGATACTGCTTACCGTGATTATATCATTTAATCGTACATTTAACGGACTTAATAACGATTCTGTTTTATTCACCTGTGGCGTGTGAAACCGAGGCCATGGGACTCCAAAAAATAAGGCGGATTGACCAATAAATATGGACTGGGATCTTCTTATTGGTGATTCATAGAGCCTTATGAATGTTTGAACAGTGAGTATTTCAAATCTCATTTCTAGGGAAGGAAGTCGTGATTCCTTGTAGAGCACGGCATTTGCTACAAACTTTGGCAGCCCCAGACATAAACGAAGTGCTTCCCTTTCCAGCAAAAGTAGTGGACGTACTTTATAAGCAGGGGAGCCAGAAAATAACACACAGCCGAACTCTAGTATTGGCCGGATATACATGCGGTAAATCATTATAAGTGTGTCTCTGCGCACGCCCCATCGATTATTGCTAATCCTTTTCAATATCCCCATTGCACGGGAAGCTTTTGAGGTTATATTTTTAATATGTAGACGCCAGTTAAGGTTTCCATCATAAACAATTCCTAGGTATCTGACTTTTTCCACTTGTGGAATAGTGGAATGGCGGTACGAAAGGGATACCGTAAATGGGTCTTGTACCGGAAAGACAAGAACAGCGCTCTTATTTACATTAAGAGACAAGTGAATACTATCCAGCCAAGCTTCCAACTCGCATAAGTATTCCTGTAAGTACTCGTACAGTGCCTGAATATCATTTGCCGAAGCGAAAAACTCTATATCATCTGCGTAAACGTACGTGCATGTATTCTGATGACAAGGAATGGAGCTTAGCAAGATATTAAACAAAAGCGGAGATAACACTGGGCCTTGTGGAACCCCGCGTGTTTGTCTGAATTTTCCTGATTCAATTCCACTTTGCGCACAGTAAAACTCCCTGCCCTTCAAGAACTCAGCAGTCCACGTTACGAAGTAATCAGGTAATCTAATTTCCTGCATCCTTTCTGTTAAAATAGGGTATTCCACACTATCGTATGCTTTTGAAATGTCTAATGTAACTAGAGCTGCACATTGGTTGTGGCTGGCCGTCGAGGCTGGCTCGAGCAAGAGGGGCGCGCGGTCTTCTTTGTTCTCTTGGACTCGACCCACTGTTGCCCTGGACCCACTACCTACAGGTGGCAATATAGAAGAAGTACTATCTCACACACCTGATGTGGTAATAATTCTGCACCATAGCTTATGTGTTCGTTCGCAGGGTTTCACGGGAAATCGATATTAGTGGAGAGGTGAAGTAAGCCAGTCCGCCCACAAATGGAGCCGAATAAAAGCGTTTGGGTGATGGTTTGTTTTAAGTGTAGGCGATGTCTGAATGTGTTGGTGCTGTCCAATCCCATTAAGTGCACTTAGTACATGTTCGTTGCCCAAATGGAAGACCCAAATACTTTCGGTCACTTGAGGTTGTAGGGGACCGAGTTGTCGGTGTATCCAAGCAAAGGTCACCACCACTGATTTCAAAATATCCCACTAGAAATCATCGGCATCTACAGAACATGAAAACTGCCATACTGTACTGTGTTTTAATAATGGCGAATCGCACCAATGGTCTGTAATTTCAAGGCAGTGCTGCAGAGCGTATTGTGAGTTTTGTGTCGTGGTGAATTTTATCAGCTGGCGTTTATTATTGCAAAAGCCATAAACCACCAAATAAGAAGGAAAACGACGTCACTGTGTAGTAAGTACCTAGTCATTGTGGTATATCGCGTGGTAATCCACGTGCAGATGATGATGTTTTCTCAGCCTTTCTTTACAATAAGTACGGCTCCGAAGAGACCTAACGATCTTGTGCAGGCTGTGGTCGTGGCGTCAACCAATTCCTACTCCTTCTGCATAGGAATAACCAATACAGTAGCAAGTGGTCAATGTGTTCAAGAGTAAACTATCTGGCATATTTTGTGCCACAATCCGCAGTATTGTACACATAGATACTTTTTACCGAGGGCTCAACAAGCCGGACGACTGACATGTGCTGGAATAATTATTCCTACAACATAGACGTGACTCGATATTCCATCGTGAGACGTATAATTACTCTATAATGAGACTAGTTTGCTCGCTGAATCGAATTCAGCGAACACCTACAGCATTCACCAATTTTGTTTCTCGCTTTCAATCTTTGCTTTATAACAATCTTTTCCCCAGTTCCCATGTAAGATTGCAAACCGTAAACTTGTGTCCGGTTAATGTCCCTGTCATTGATGCCTCTCTGTCTCTCGGAAATGTTATTGTGCACCTAATTTGAATTACAGGAGCCTCTTTACGCTTTATTTCAATAAAGGTGCCGCAGCTACTACTAGTAATACAATATATGACCACGTACTCAGGAGAAAAGCATCACATGTACTTTTCATCGTGGAGGGTGTTTAAGAATATATCGGACAGGCCATAGTGGTGGTGCATAGGGAAACATTGATGTGTGTGTACTATATTGGAGCTACATAATTATTGGAAACTACTTATTTACTGTGCATTGTGTCAATATTTAAAAAAGTGTGGATGATTCACTCGGTGACCGGTGCTGATTATTTATTAGTGCAACTTATATGAAATGGTGACAAAAAAATGTCCCGATCATTAGATGTAAAGGGGCACCTACTACGAGCTTTGATATGTTTTCATTGTTGTACTACAGGTTTTCCCGCTCAATTTAATCTGAACGCCAGCTATTTTAATCCAAGCGCCAGTCAATATAATCGACGTGCCACACACTTAATCCCAATGCCAACTAATTTAATCTACGCGCCAAGTATTTTAATCCTCGCGCCAGTGAATTTAATCCAAAGTGTAGGTCCACTTGCGGGGTGTTATAGGAAGTTCAAAATAATGACGAAATGTTATAATTTTGCGCAGACCAAACATAACTGAAGTAGGCTTCTTCATACGCCACGAAGCATGCTTCAAACCACATGAAAAAGAGTCACGTGACGTAACGTAACTTTCTTGAGGCTCTCATGGGTCATTCCCCACAATACTGACATGGATATCAAACGAACGGGAATTGAAGAAGCTATGCGATGGTGCACACATAACGAATGTCACACCAGGTGGGAAAAAGGCGTCACGTGACCTCACGTATAATTCGCTGATCCATGCGTGATTCCCAACCATATTGACATGGATATCAAACGAACGGGCTTCGAAGAAGCTTTGCTATGGTACAGACGTAACGAACGTCAAACCAGGTGGGAAAAAGGTGTCACGTGACCTCACGTAACTTTCTTCAGGCTCTCATGGGTCATTCCCAACCATACTGACATGGATCTCAAACGAACAGGAATTGAATAAGCTATGCGATGGTGCACACGTAACGAACATCAAACGAGGTCGGAAAAGCCTATGACGTGACCTCACGTATAATTCGCTGGTCCATGCGTGATTCCCCACTATATTGACATGTATATCAAACGAATGGGCTTCGAAGAAGGTTTGCGATGGTTCACACGTAACGAACGTCAAACCAGGTGGGAAAATGGTGTCACTGGACCTCACGTATCTTTCGCTGGCCCATCCGTGATTCCAAACCATACTTACATGGATATCAAACGAACGGGCTTCGAAGCAGCTTTGCGATGGTATACGCGTAACGAACGTCAATCCAAGTGGGAAAAAGGTGTCACGTGACTTCACGTATAATTCGCTGGTCCATGCGTGATTCCCAACCATATTGACATGGATATCAAACGAACGGGCTTCGAAGAAGCTTTGCGATGGTACACACGTAACGAACGTCAAACCAGGTGGGAAAATGGTGTCACGTGACCTCACGTATAATTCGCTGGTCCATGCGCGATTCCCCACTATATTGACATGTATATCAAACGAACGGGAATTGAATAAGCTATGCGATGGTACACACATAACGAACGTCAAACCAGGTGGGAAAAGAGCATCACGCGACCTCACGTATCTTTCGCTGGCCCATGCGTGGTTCCAAACCATACTTACATGGACATCAAACGAACGGGCTGTGAAGAAGCTCTGCGATGGTACGCACGTCGCGTACTTCAAACAACGTGAAAAAGAGTCACGTGACATCACGTAACTTTCGCCAGGCTCTCATGGGTCATTCCCAAACATACTCACATGGATATCAAACGAACAGGCTTCGAAGGAGCTCTCCGTTTGTGCCCCCACAAAGCACGTCAGACCACCTATAAAGCGATGTGACGCGACTTTAAAACTTTCAACAGCCATTGGGTGATTCACGAACATTCTAATATGCATATAAACAACCGGGAATCGAACAGCCACTGTAACTGTTGCCACGTGAATTGACGAAACCGAGAAGGAAAGCACGTGACGCCACTTTCCGTAACTCGGCATCGAATGTGACTGACTGCTGAACCGATTGACATGGATATCACGGCAAAAGAAATTTACCTTGAGAGGAGGTGGTACTCATAGAACTTAATCGGTAATGCCTGGCATAATTATTTTTTTTCCTCGCCGACGCACGTGAAGACAGAAATATGTGCGAATTTTGGTTTCGTTAGTTGCTCTTAATACATTAACGCTGCTATTCGAATTGTTGTAAAGTTCTCGTTACTCGGAATGCTGTGCTGATTTGCGCGTAATTAGTGCGCACTGACTGAACTGGAACAGATGGTTTTATTTTTTTTAACAGCGAATCTTTTTAAGCCAGCCGTAATTTGTTGTGCGTAGCCGTGGTAACCATGGCAACGCAAAGGAGGAGGGGACCGCCACGTGGTCTCCTCCTCTGCTCCGGATAAATCTGGAGCAGAGGAGTGGAGGGCTCCAATTCCGTAGTGGAGGACTCCGAATTAATCCGGAGCCCTCCACTACGGCATGCCTCATAATCGGAACTGGTTTTGGCACGTATAACCCCAGAAAGAAGAAGCAGCACGCAAGTTCATACCTAGCAGTAGCCGCCAGTAAGCTTCGCTGTCCTTAAGCTTTGCACGACCGCGTGCAAACTTGCCTGTTTTTTTTTTTTTTTTTTTGTAGCCGAGTCAGGATCTTCTTGTTGCTCAATACATGCTGCATAAAAGTGTTCTTCCTAGCATCAAAGAAGCCCTCGAATACACGCAAAATTTCCGCGTGACTGGCCGCTCGAGACCCTTTGCGTGTATTCGCGAGCTTCTTACACGCTCGGAAAAACAGTTTTATGTAGCACGTATTGAGCAACAAAAAGCTGTATTTGCAGTTTCTTATGTTGCTCTACAATTTTCTCATTGAAAATTTTCAACTAATTTTTATGTTTGACAAGTTCAATAATTAATACTGATTATGCAATTAGGCAGAATGCAAAAACAATTTCAGTATTTCCCAATCGACGGCAAGCCAGATTACCTTGGTTCTCTTCAGCTACGTGGCATTTGCATATTTTTAAATCTTGGGGCATGATAGTTGCGACACCCTGTATCGTATACTTCCTTTCCGGCAGAACGGACTGTAGGGTGCTCATCAACTTAAACGCTATAATCGCACCGCATGAGTGTTGGCGATTATCGCACCACCAGTCAACAAGGGTGACCCACAGTAGACAACAGCGATACCTGGAAGAGCGGAGCTGGTTCCCATACTCCATGATAGGATTTCGCACAGGTTTATCGTGTCGAGACGGGTTCCTCCTACTTAGAGACGAAATTCTAACCAATATGCCGTACGGTGACGAGAGACTAGTCCTAGCACTAGACCTCAAAGGAGCCTTCGACAATGTCTCTCACGGCGCAATACTCGAGGAACTCGAACTCTCGGGTTGTGGTGAGCACACCTACAACTACATAAGGGCGTTTCTTTTCAACCGCGAGGCAGCATCAGTATTGGCCAAATCCCATCGCAGATATTTAAAATGCCGAACAAAGGAACCCCTCAAGGAGCGATAATATCTCCTCTGCTCTTCAACATGGCGATGTGTCACCTCGCGCGCGATATCGATCGGATACCCGACCTAGGTTACACGCTTTACGCAGACGATATCACGCTGTGGGCGAGCAGAGGTTCCCTAGGGGATAAAGAATACACGCTCCAACCCAGGGTATTAGCGGTGGAGAAATTTTCCCGAGCGATCGGGCTGAAGTGCGCGCCCGAAAAATCCGAGGTCATCCGGATAGACGCGAAAGGCTACAAATCCAGAGGGTCGATTAACATTGTGGTTGAGGGCCAGATTGTCCGCGAGGTACCTACGATGCGAGTCCTGGGTTTGTCGCTTCAGAGCGACGGGAGAGCAGCACAGACGCTCAAAACCATCAAATCCGCAACCCACAACATAGCCCAAATGATACGCCGAGTGACGTATAGAAAGGCAGGAACGCGAGAAGTCGATACCCTAAGGCTCGTACAGGCCTTAGAGATTAGTCTAATCACATATGGCTTGCCCTACCAAATCCTGAACAGGGATGAGGAGAGGCAGACCAACACGATAATTCGAACAGCTTTCAAGGCGGCTCTGGGCCTGCCTCAATCTACCTCCACGGAGTGCATGCTAGCTTTGGGAGTACACAATACTTTCGACGAACTGAGGCAGGCCACTATAAAGCCTCAGCTTCACGAAAACTGGTAGGGCAATATTGGCACGACCTAATATCCCCGCATACCCAATTTATCTCACCGAAAAGGCCATACTTCTTCCTCCTTCGGTGAGATCCAAAATTACAGCAGCTCCAATTCTCAAGAATATGCTTCCCAAGTACAAGGAAAGGCGCAAAGCACGCGCACAACATATTCAATCGATGTACTCCAATAACGCTAGGTACAACACGTGCTACACGGACGCAGCTGCGATGCAGAGGCTACCGGGCAGCGCTACCAAAGGAGGTACGCCCTGGAAGTCGTGAATGCGATCAGCCAGCAGCAAATTACCGCGTCGACCACGGCCACAGGGGAACGAACAGGCTAACGCGTTAGCTCGAGCATCTACTAACCGATCGATGGCGTCCTCTTCAAACCCCAACCACTCGCACTATCCCTCACAAAATTCCACCAATTTAAATGCCTAAGAACATCCTTGCTCATCAGCCCGGAGTCGGCAGAAAATACCCGTCGCCTCACCCACAACTTAGCGAGGAGGAGGCCGATGATTGGCGCAAAATACAGACCGGGGTATTCCCCCATCTAAAACTGCTAAATTCCATGTATCCCACCCGCTATAGGGCCACGTGCCCTTGGTGCGGTGGCATACCTACACTAATACATGTAACCTGGGAGTGTACTGAGCACCCTCATAGCCCAACTAATATCACAATGGAGCAGTGGGAGACACCGCTCGCCCGTTCCGACTTGGCTGGAGAAAAGTCCTTAATTAGCCAGGTCAGGCAGCCGGCAGAAGCCAGTGGGTCCCTGGGCTGAGGGGCTCCGACCACCGCTCCTTAAAATATTTTCCAGTCAAATGAAGTTGCTATATATATATATATATATATATATATATATATATATATATATATATAGCAACTATATGGTCGAAATTTGATGGACAGCCTACCTGAGCAGCGTACTGTGCCAGCTGAACAAGAAAGAGGACCAGAAAAGGGGGTGTGTCTCAGGTTTTGCTTCTAGGAGAGGATGTGAAAATCCCGGTTAACGTTGAATGCCTGCTCAAGAAAGGGACGAAGTACAGCCTTGAACCCGTTGTTCCGCCTCATGAGTTGTTGGCGTTTAACAGGCGTATAGCTAATAGAGCGCCTCAGGATCAATCTACCCGGTGCCTCCTTGAGGGGGTTGATGCGTTATCCAGAACTGTACGAAAGAACAACCACCGCCAGTACCGGGAACCGACAGATCTCATTGTGAAGCATTTTAGGGACAATGACCTCCGTCTGCTCCAAGCCCATGGGGGGGTTTGTGGTGTTAAATGCTGCTTCTTTTGCTGAGAAGAGTAGGAAGGCCATTTCTAAGAATTTCATTCCGGTTCAAAGCAGTGCCGTCCGTGTAAAGACAAAGGCAGCTAATTTGTGTCAAAACCTTCAGCTTCTCAAATTTGCCAGGGATATTAGATCTTCTAAGGGCAATTCACGCAGTGTTTTCTTTACGGCAAAAACGCACAAGCCAGAAGTACCATTTCGCACAATCATAAGTGAGAAGGGATCTTGGCAGCACTTGGTCAGCCAATTCTTGCTTAAGAAACTAAATGTACTTTCAGTTAATGATCCCTTCGATACCAAGAGTTCGGATGATGTGGTGCGATTTTTGCAGGGGGGAACATTTTTTGATTTCATGTTCTCTGTCGATATTGAGGATTTATTCTATTCTATTCCTCATGGGCATTTATTCGTTGCTGTTCGACACTGCATTGATGCCAGCGGGGCCATTGCCTTTCAAAATTCTGCTGGCATGTCGGTAGATGATTTTATCAGTTTACTTGAATTTTACCTCCGGTCAACTTTTGTGGCCTTTGAGAATATTTTTTATTTGCAGCGTCAAGGGATTTCCATTGGGTCATGTGTGGCACCTGTCTTGTGCAACATTTTTTTAGCTGACGTGGATAGTTGTTTGTCAAAAATCTTAGAGAAAAGTAACGTTATCAAAATTTTTAGGTATGTTGACGACTTTTAATATTTTTAAAGAAACCACCTGTTTTTACCTTAGACAAGTCTGTTGATGCTATTCTTGACGCCTTTCGGCAGTATGGGAAGGGACTGGCCTTCACACATGAAATCCCTTCTAATGATTCGCTGCAGTTTTTAGATCTACGGCTTCGGTTTTTAAATGATCGTGTTTGTTGGTCTTATAATCCCCGAGCGCAAAAGGCATTATTGCCATATGATTCTGCGCAGTCTAAGTTCGTCAAGCGGGGAATTGTGAAACTTTGTCTGGGTTCCGCGCTCAGGAAATCGTGCCCACATGCTATGCAGGATAGTTTTAATGTCCAGGTTCGGCGTGTGTTGGATGCCGGTTACCCTTGCACGGTAGTTACGGCAGTTGCAGAGGTTCTTCTGCGAGAGTCGAAAGCATCCCTCGCTGGTGCAGAAACTGGGCTGCAGTGCTGGAGCCGTCCTGAAGTGTTGCCCTACATGCATCGCACCTCTCATAATTTGAAGAAGGTTGCGAGTAGGCACGCTGTGCCAATGGTTTTTTCAGCCCCGCGTAAGCGCGCTGGGCTCTGCCCGAGGATTTCTGCGATTAACAAGAATCCTGGAGGATGCGGCAAAAAGCACGAGCCGCCCCACGTAAAATGCGCGGTTGGCGTTGTGTACGAAATTCCGCTATCATGTGGAAAGACGTACGTAGGGCTAACTGAGCGGTGTGTCAACGTTCGTGCAAGGGAACATGAGCTGTCGATTAAAAATAATGAGAATGCGCATTTGCCTGCGCACGTCCGGCATTGCATGTGTATACCAAATTTCCAAGGCATCAAAATTTTGGGCAAAAGCCGTGATACTACTGCCCGTGAACTGTTGGAAGCCTTTCATATTTCGTCAAAAGGAGATGGCTGTATAAGTGATACTTCAATTTCTTTAAAAGAAAGTGAGATGATGTTCTTGCGCGGCACGTTGTAAGTGTGTCATGTGATCACCGCTGCTGTACCTACGTCATTCAGAGTATATATTGACAACGCAGGAAAAAATAAAGTCAGTCGAAAGTTGGCGCTCGTCCCTATCTACTTCTGTGTCCGTGTTTTTTGTTTTTGCGCATAACCATTTCCTTTGCAAGTATGAACCAACTATCCCAGCAGAAAGTTTTACAGAAATGCCACTTTTCCACTCGAAAGCTTACGATTCTAGGTCATGTTGTTTCGAAGCACGGTATTCTCCCCGACTCTGCCAAACTTACAGCCATTTCAGCCTTACAGCCATTACAGCCTTTCCCAGACCAAGTACCACGAAAGATCTCCGCAGCTTTATCGGCCTATATTATTTCCGATGCTTTATCCGCTATTTCGCTATGATCACCCACCCTCTGACCAAGCTCCTCGCTGGCAGTAATAACCTTTAGGCCTGGTCTCCTGCTTGCGACGACGCTTTCAACGAATTGCGCCGTCTCCTTAAGTCGCCTCCTACACTGCGACACTTCGACCCCTCTGCACCCACTGAGATCCACACGGACGCCAGCGGTGACGGGTTAGGCGCTATTCTTGCTCAACGGAAAGATGGCTTTGAAGAGTACGTCGTTGCCTATGCAAGCCGAACTCTCAACAAAGCCGAAGGCAACTACTAGGTGACTGAAAAAGAATGTCTTGCCATAATTTGGGCCATGGAGAAATTTCGTCCTTAGGTGTACGGGCGCCCATTTGACGTAGTGACCGACCACCACGCCCTGTGCTGGTTGTCGTCACTGAAAGGTCCAAGTGGTCGCCTCGCTCGACCGGCATTGCGCCTCCAGGAATACGACATCCGCGTCGTGTATCGCTCTGGTTGGAAACATTCGGATGCAGACGCCCTCTCCCGTTCGCCCTTGCCTCCCGACCTTGTCTGCTTCACAAATACTACCTGCGATACCGCCGCTCTTGCCATCTCTGACATGCCATCTGAGCAGCACAAGGACCCGTGGGTGGCTTCCATTCTAGACTTTCAGTCTGGCCGGACTTCTGCTCCCACTTCTCGGACGTTGCGTCGGCAGGCTCCACTTTCCACGACGACCCACAATGTGGCCACGCAGGTTTCCTGAAGACGTATTCACGTATTAGGCTTCGGTACTACTGGCGTGGCATGTACCGTTATGTTCGACAGTATGTTCGGTCATGTTCCACGTGCCAGCGACGCAATACTCCTCCTCAACACGCCGCCGGCACCTTATTACCTCTGCCATTCCCTGCCCGACCATTTGACCACGTCGGCATCGACATCTACGGTCCCCCTCCCAGTACACCAGACGGGAACCGTTGGATAATCGCTGCCGTCGATCACCTCACACGGTATGCCGAAACTTCACCTCTTCCGTCGTCCACAGCAAAAGACGTTGCCACTTTCATTCTTCACAATCTCGTCCTTCGCCATGGAGCTCCTCGAGAGTTGCTGAGTGACCGCGGTCGTCTGTTCCTCTCCGACGTCATCGCAGCATTGCCTTGTGAATGCCGCGTCGTTCACCGCACCACCAGTGCCTATCACGCACAGACAAACGGGATGACAGAACGTTTTAACCGAACCCTGGGCGACATGCTTGCTATGTACGTCTCATCAGATCACTCCAATTTTGACCGAGTGCTACCTTTTCTTACGTACGCTTATAACACCGCCATTCAAAGCACAACTGGATTCTCCCCTTTCTTTCTCCTTCACGGACGCGAACATTCTTGCACCATGGACAATATTCTTTTATACCGACCCGACGCCTCCTTGTTCACGACTGTATCTCAAGCAGCTACATACGCTGAAGAATGCCGCCAACTTGCACGTTCATTCACATTACAAGACCAGTGGCGCCAGAAGCAACACCACGATGCCTCCGCTACGACTACGTGCTATTCTCCTGGCTCGCTAGTCTGGCTGCGTGCTCCGTCCACTACACCTGGCCTTTCAACGAAGCTGGTGTCGAAGTACCAGGGATCCATATCATGTACTTCAACAAAGATCTCCGGTGAACTATCTCATCGAGCCGTTAGAACCGTTTTCTGACCATCGTCGTCAAGGCCAAGAAATTGTCCACGTGCCCCGACTCAAGCAGTGCTACGATCCCTCTGTGTTTTCTTGCCCCTAGGTCGCCAGGATGGCTCCTTATTCCGCGGGGGGTAATTGTACTGAAGGCGAATGACCGTGCTTCGATGTCTGGGAAAAGAAGACGACGATGAGTGGTGGTTGTTGAGCGCTAGCTCACACCCGCCAGTAACCTGACCTGCCTTTCGAATAGCCTTCTGCAACGCCACGTCCAGGCCTGCTTGAAGACCAACGCCCCCATTTTAATGTATATATATATATATATATATATATATATACTATCTATAGGTATATTTGTTGACTTCTCTAAAGCCGTTCACCGGATAAATCACGGTACCCTTTTACAAAAGTTAGCCTATTACGGCATTCCAGGCACTGCACTGAATTTAATTACCAGTTATTTGATCAATAGGCTACAGTGTCTAAGCATAAACACAGAACAATCATCTTTGCAAAAAGTTACTTAATGTGTACCTCAAGGTAGTATATTGGGGCCGCTACTTTTTAATACTTATGTGAACATTATTAACATAAACCAGACAATCCAATATGTCATATATGCGGATGACACTTCCTTGTTTTTTACAGGTGTGGACGTAAAAGACCTTGTTTCAGCAGCAAACGCGACACTAGGTGACTTGTATGCATGGTCGACCGTAAACTCCCTACAAATCAACTGCTTAAAAACCAAAGCCGTTCTGTTTCGATCGAAGGGAACAACATACACAGCTACTTCAAAACTGCACCTAAATGATTCTGCGATTGATTTTTCTTCGACAGCTAAAGCATTGGGGATAGTTTTTCAGGAGCATATCTTATGGGATTCCCATAGTGAAATGGAAAGAAAAAAGCTAAGTAAGGCACTAGGCATGCTTAGGAGATGTCAGTCATTTCTACCGACTACTCAGCTGTTAATTATCTACAACACACTTTTTTGTTCACAGCTACGCTATGGTCTTTTGGTGTGGAGCACTGGCACCGTGCAATCTACGCAAAAAGTACTCACGCTACAAAAAAATGCATTACGTTGTGTTGCAAATGCCGAATATAACGCACATACCTTGTCTTTATTCAATAAATTTAAAGTGTTAAAATTTGATAACGTGCATGAATATTGTTTATTAGTGTCTGAAAACTGAATTTAACAAAGGAAATAATAATCTTACCTCCATAGCATGCTTGAGCGCAGCCCCTCGTCTCGACCAATTAGAGCGATTATTGGAAGGTTCCTCGATGCCGAACGATCTATGGTCTCCAAATGCTGAATCATTCACTCCCACACATACTTAACAAATTCAATTTTTCATTGGTGCGACTGCGCCTTCTTTCGCACAGGATATGTCCAATCTTTTTTACTGACATGATGTCTTTCTTGCTGTGTTTTCTTGTTGCAAAAATGCGGCATAAAATGCTGCATTTTTTCGATTTTTTTTAATTTTTTTTCCGGGAGTGCAAATTTTTCTGCATTTTCTTTTTTTTATAATTATATTCGTTATTGTGCCAATCTCACTATGTATTTTATGTGCCTATTTACTTGTTTACATGACTTTACGAATGCTGTCACTTTTCTGCCTTGTATTGCTGGGATGTGGGGCCCGTCAAGCTGCATTTATATCGCAGCTTTTTTTGCCGCATTCCACACCACACATTGCATCTTTGCTTCATGCATGAATATAAAGAAATGTAAATATTGAAACACTGTGGTGAAATAAACTTCAAACTTCAAACATTAAAACTAAAAATGACAAAATTGACATGAACAACTTCCGATACAAGCTTTTGTTGCTCTATACGTTCTACATAAAAGTGGTTTTCTGAGCATGAAAGACACCCGCGAAAACACGCAAAGTACACCGAGCGGCCAATCGCACGGCAATTTTGCGTGTGTTCGCGGGATTCTTTCACTGTTCGGAAAAACACTTTTATGTAGCACATATTCAGCAAAAAAAAAGCTGTATCGGAAGTTCTGGCTGCTCTGCAACCTCCTCGTTCACACTTTCAATCTAACTGTAATATTTGAGAAATAGAATATTTCAAACTAATTATGTAGTAAGGAGGAATTCAAAAAATAATCCATCTCCAAGCAACCGCAAACAAAATTACCTTGGTTCTGTCCAGCTACGTGGAATTTGCATAATTTTAAATCTTTGTGCATGACAGTTGGGAAATCTTGTATATAAATGTCTTTTAAAACTTTCAACGCTCGCCTGTAGTTGCATATGCATAACCATATACGGGAGCAGTTTCTAAGAAGTGATTCAACGAACTTTATTTTTGCAACGTTCGTGTTGTGGATCATACGACTGTGACTCTCCATGTTTCGCAAGGATATCCTGGCAGCTTGGATCGTAGAGACCTATTCCGTTTTTCTCGTACTTGTGGAATACTTTCAGACATTTCCTCTCAGGGGGCTTTGTGATGGAGGAATTTCTAATTCTCAGGTCATAGGTGTGATGCTTGGCTGGAAAAGATCAAGGTTATCTTAACTTTGACAAAGACAACTGCTAAAAATACTAATCTTTCACATTACCTTGAAATGAGCAGCTGCTCAAACAACATTTTTCTTGCTGGAAAACTCTTAAGCTAAAATTTCAAGAGTAAAATTTAATTCAGCATGCAAGCAATATATTCCCACTTGCCTCCGTTCATAGAAACAAGTAAAGTATTGCGAAGAAAATAACTTCTGAATGAACAACTCAGGCAAATTTGTTTTTCAGTGGTCTCCGCGAGCATTGTGTAACCCGTTGAGCCGCATGAAAAACCTACCACTCATATTTTATTGATCTTTAGTAGCCAATCGCCCTCTTGCACTGTAACAGCATTGCGAAAGTTGCATGGATTAGGCTGAAATATTTCAGACGTTATGATGTATTTTATCAAATAATCAGGGCCTTTTTGGCAGAAAAACTCGATTCAGCTTCTCAAAAGTATGCTGTAGATTGGAACTCCTGTACCAACGAGGGTTAATTTCAATAGCCAAACTAAACATTTGATAGGCCCCTTAGAGTTTGGCTGCAAAATTGAAATTTTAGTGGTCATTGTTCTTTGTTTAGCAGGTCCTTTTAGCAGCGAAGGTGTTTATTACAGCCGTAATTTCTGGTGCGTGGCAAGAGCAAGAAACTACCAAGAAAGAAAAGAAACTTTCATGCCGAGGTGGGATTCGAACCCGCGTACACCCGGTACCGAAGCGAGCGTCGTAACCGCTAGGCTATTTTTTATTGCATTGGTATAATAGTCAACCACGTAACGAGAAATTCATATTTTACAATTGTTTCATGTGTAACAAACATTCCATACGGGGCACCCGATCGGGTACACACTTCACTTTTTTTCTATTTCGAAAAATGAAATCGGAGACTCGCGAAAGTACTCTATAGCCTGCATGATCATCAACGTCTGCATGACGAACAGCCATGCGTGACGTCCAAATACTATGCAGAGCCAGTAACATAGTAATATCATATGGAAAACCATCCTCGTTATCAATCATAAGGTACCTTATTCTCTGTGTTATTCTCTGTGCATCCAAAGGGAAATCCTTCATTGAGGTCCTTTGCAGCACATCCCAGAAGAACACGCCATCCCAGCATTCCAGAAAAACGTCTTCAATCGTTTCTGATTTGTGGCGCAAGAAACAGTGGTCACCACACGGTACGAATAATCCCTTTTCGGAAAGCCATGTATTAAGTGCCGAAGGCCTGCATGCAGTTTAAAGGTGATAGTTTTCACCCCAAGACGCACGGGCATGCTTTTTGCACGTTTCAGCACTTTCCGCCATTTGCCTCCAGCGAAATGAGTCCAATACAATGGCAGTGGGAGAACAATATCGCACACATCTTTATACAATTTTTTACGGGACACTGTGCTTAAGTATTCAATCGAAAAACGGGCCTCCAGGAAGCGACACGACTCAACAGCCTCTTTAAGTTAACCCTGTAGTCGACCTTCTATTTTATTGGAAGAGATGACAAAGTTGGGCAAAGCACTGACCAGTCGTTCTTGTCAAACTGTGCGCAGAAAAGGATCCTGAACATCTCGAAGGTGTAAAAAACGATTTACAAGCTGCCTCAGAAATAAATGCGACAAACTTAAACCTCCATCACGAACACGCCGAAAAAGGTTCCTCCGACTTGTACGTTCCCATGTTGATCCCCATATAAATACGACAAAAACTCGATGAAGTCTTTGAATATTCGTTCGAGAACAGTAGAGCACTTAAGCACATACCACAATTTAATATAGAAAAACGAATTGCAAACCGTAGCACGAGCAAAGATAGATAAATCTCGGCTTTTTCTCGTATTTCATCTGTGTGTCTCCGACAATAGGGATCACTCTCGGTGTAATGTTCTAAGCATAGTGTTTCTGACTATATTACCTAGAGGGAAAACTGGCGCTGCTTCGCTGTGGTATTCATGGGAATGCCGGTATATTGTGACTTCGGATTGGCATCGTTCTTGGAGAGCCAGAACGCCTTGAAGACACGCCTGGCTAGCACCATTCCGTCTGTCACAATGATTCATTTCCTGCTAAAACAGCACGTACAAAACTACTGTAGCTTTATTATTACACAAAAACATGTTTTGTTTAATTTTGAGGACTTACTATTGGATGCACAATTAGGTGAAATGTAAAAAGTATCAGCAGGCCGCTTAAGTTGGAGGACAGATGGCGAAATTATCGCTCGCTTTGGAACAACTTGTCGTTTGTTCTTGCTTTTCTTCGCTTGTTTTTGCATTGTAGGTGAGTAAACTTTATTGAGAGATGTAATATGGGTGAGTGAAAGCCTTTTATGTAGATTTTACTTTAGGAACGCATTATTTGTGTAGCCATATCTACGTTGTAGACGAAGCCTCGTTCAACACCAGGCAACAGAAGCCTCGCTGACACATCCCGTCATTCCCATGAGGGCACGGCGCCCTTTAAGAAACTCGCATAGACGGTGGCACCAGTTTACCCTCTAGGTGTTATAGTGGGAAACTCTATGGTTTTAAGGGTACGCCTAAATATTTAACTGGGGTTGTTACCCACTGCACATTTAGAATAAACTGTGGCGTGAGGTCCCAATCCCCGTGCCAATAACCAATACATTTTCCCCAATTGACTGCACTACTGCTTACCCCAAAAAAGCATTTTACAATGGCCATAACCTCCGCTATACTCCGTTCGTTCGAGATTTGAACAAAAAACAGCTGTATCGTCTGCATAGACCAAAACGCGTACTTCAGAGGCATGTAGCCTGAATCCACTAATTGTACTGTGGTTTATAATACTTAGACAAAATCTTTCAATAAACATGAAAAAAAGAAGAGGGGAAATAGCACATCCTTGGCGAACTGAGCGCCGCACTTGGATGCGATTTCGAACTTCTTTGTTAACAACGAGCCTAGTACTAAAACCACTGTACGCCATGCGAACAGCTTCTGTTATTACTGTACCAACATTTGCATGCTCTAAGGCAGTTATAAGCAAGTCATGTGGCACGTGGTCAAAGGCCTTCTCAATCTCAATAGGGAGCATTGCCACTGCACCCTTCATGACGTGGCAACACTCTAATACACACCTCGCTTTGTGAATGCTGGTAAAGATGTTTCTCCCCGTTATTGCACATGTTTTATGTGGGGCCATTATTTGTTTTATTACACTTTGGAACCTTCTAGCCACTATTTTGATAAAAATTTTGTAATCTACATTATTTAGATTGATAGGACGATAAGCTGATACGTGCCGAAGTTTGATAGAATCGTTCGTTTTAGGAATAAAAATAGTATGGGAAGTGAGAAATGATGGAGGCAGAGATTTAAACTCAAAGGTTTCGTTAATAAAGTGCCCCAACATGTCAGATATTTCACGCTTGAAGGTCTCATACAAAGCCGCGCTTAGCCCGTCAGGGCCAGGATACTTCCCGGGATTTAGGTCTTTGATTGTTTTCTCTACCTCTCCAAACGATATTGAAAGTTCCAATCTATCCTTTGTTTCGTCATCGAATTGTGGCATGAAGGTCAAAAATTCCTTTTTGAAGTGGTCGCCATCTACCTTACTTAATGAAAATAGAGCACTGTAATACTCGTAACAGGCTTTCTCAATCTCCTTTTTGGCGCCTGTCAAGGCACCAGTGTATGTTATATCTGCAATTATATTACGGTGCCCGTAACTTTTTTCCGTCCCAAGTGTACGCTTTGTAGGCCTTTCAGCCATTACCGTTTTCACTGCTCACGCTCTTATAATTGCACCGCGAAATCTTTCCATGTCTAACAACTCCAATTTTTCTTTTACCACACGGATATCTCCCTTAAAGGTTCCAGGCGTTAGACACTCCTCTTTGACAAGAGTTTGCAAGTTCGAACGTAGCAGTTTCTCATGTATTCGTTCTTCATGTTTAAGTATGCTGCTCCTTTCTATAGCTTTCATTTTAATTTTTTTTTTGCTTAAAAGTTTCCCATTTCGGCCCAACTTGTGAGTTAATGTCACGGTACAGTTCTTGTATGCCCTCATTTACTGATGTTTTGAAAACATCCTCATCAAGTATTTTATTATTAATTTTCCATGAATCCCAGTTAGACTTTCCCTTTTTTGCTGCAAACGCTAAACATCACGAAGCAGCGGTGAGTGAAGGATAGAGGGGTTACGCAATAATCCTTACACAGAGGTACAATATCCAGCGACACATATGCATGATCTAAGCGTGCGTGACTAGAACCTTGAAAATTACCACTGCTAATACATTGTCCAACATCTTCAAGAGCGAAGTCATTGATGATATTCAATAACTTTATCGGGCTAGTCTCACGATGTGGCGTAGTACTCGTTTTGTCTCGTGATGAGCGTACACAATTAAAGTCACCGAGACGGCTGAGTATACCATCAGGGTTACAGTACTCACTAATGCCACAGAAAAAAATCTAAACGCTGTGCAACGTCAGTTGGAGCATAAAAACAAAACCATGCGCCATTCATGGCCGGCAAAAACAAAGTCACAAACTGCGAAGCGGCCCCATGGACAGCTTGTAACCTACTGCATAACAACCTTCTGTCCTGTCAGGCTTCCTGTCCTTCGACTGGAGCATTTCTGTTCCGGTGGTTCCCATGGAATTCAGCAGCAACCCGCCTGCTCCTGCTTTCGACGGATGTGTCGCCGAAGAAATCTCGACTACACAAGTGCCTTGCCTGAGTTCTCAGGCTTTACCTTTCGGGCCAACTTCTGGCTTGCATCCCCAGTACGCGTGCACTTCGCTGCATTCCAGACTGGAACATCAGTGCGCAGCCGCAACGCTATCAACACTGCCTGTGGCGGGACAGATAAACCTCGGCGCTGCGAAATCACTCGTCAGTGGGCATGGAAGCACGTACGGAATGAAGGGCTTACGCACTTTTCCGCTCTTCTTGCAGTTCTTTGGTTTCCTGTCCTTCGACTGGAGCATTTCTGTTCCGGTGGTTCCCATGGAATTCAGCAGCAACCCGCCTGCTCCTGCTTTCGACGGATGTGTCGCCGAAGAAATCTCGACTACACAAGTGCCTTGCCTGAGTTCTCAGGCTTTACCTTTCGGGCCAACTTCTGGCTTGCCTCACCAGTACGCGTGCACTTCGCTGCATTCCAGACTGGAACATCAGTGCGCAGCCGCAACGCTATCAACACTGCCTGTGGCGGGACAGATAAACCTCGGCGCTGCGAAATCACTCGTCAGTGGGCATGGAAGCAAGTACGGAATGAAGGGCTTACGCACTTTTCCGCTCTTCTTGCAGGTTGGTAATCGTTTCCATATTACCTACGCTTGTTTTAAGTCTAACAATGCTTTCATTGTCGTGCTTCCATGCCCAGAAGCCATTATTGCACCGTTCTGTTCATTATTGCGTATGTTATGTGGCGATGTAGAAAGTAACCCTGGTCCCCCCTAAGGAACAACCAGAACCTTTAAGTGAAATTCTGAGAACCATGAAAGATCTAAATCAGAGGACCATTAGAATGGAAGATGTACAAAAAAAGATTTCTGACGCGACTGTTGAGCTTAAAACTGAGCATAAAACAGTCGCTACAGCGATCTCTGACATCAGTGAAAGGCTTGAAAAAGTTGAAAGCCAGACGGCAAACATTGATCATTGGCAGAGCGAAGTGAATGAATTACGCGATACAGTGCAAAATTTCGCGAAAGTGTCAAGTGACTTGCGTGTGCGGCTTGACGATGCAGAAGACCGCTCCCGCCGCGAAAATCTTGTGTTCTATGGAATACAGGATGAAGCCTCAGAGAACGCTTCCCAGTCCGAGAAAAAAGTGTTAGAAATCATTAATGAAACGCTAAATCTTAACATAACCAGTGACAACATTGCAAGAGCTCACAGGATTGGTCGTTTTTCCGCTGGTAAAAAGCGTCCCTTGATTGTTAACTTTGCCGCCTATAAAACAAAGGAACAAATCCTCCAGAAACGCCCGGCATTCAAAGAAACGTCTGTGTTCATAAGTGAAGACTTCTGCCCTGCGACACGATTTTCCAGGAAGAAACTGGCCGAGTTTGGCAAAAGCCTTCAGGTTCCTTATCAGTTGCGATATAAGAAACTGTTTGCTGGAGGAAAATTGTATTATTACAACGTGGACGATGATTCCGTTCAAGAAATCGGTCTATCAAATAACCACGAAAGCGAACAGTCTGCCCCTCTCCTTCGATCTAGACGTTTGGTGCAGACAAAAAAGCGATAGGGAAGCGTTAGGGGTTGCGGCTCAAAGAAAGCATGCAAGACTAACTTAGCTGTACTATTTACTAACATACGCAGTCTACAGCCAAAAAGAGACGAATTATGTAGTCTAATCGATGACTGTAACGCTGATATCATAGCCATTACTGAAACATGGCTGTCCGCCAAGGTGTCCAACACTGAATTGCTACACTGCCATAGAAAATATCAAATCTATCGCAATGACCACACTAACTCCATTGGCGGTGGTGTGTTGCTTGCAATTAATGAAAACCTAAGTAGTTTTGCTATTCCCATTACTAGTGATTTGGAGGCAGTATGGTGTTGTTTGTGCACGAACTTTAAAAAGATTATTATCGGTGTTTGTTACCGCGCGCCATCGACCAGTGCATCATTTAGTGAAAGCCTTCACGACTGTTTAACCAAGTTACGGTACAATATCCTGGTGCTGAACTACTACTTATGGGTGATTTTAACTTTCCCAACATTGTTTGGTCGGCCATGTGCCCATTTTCGAATCCCTCATCAACCGAGTCTAATAATTTTTTATCTCTTTGTGCTGACTTCAATCTATCACAGATAGTTGTCTTGCCCACACGTGTCACACGAAACTCATCGTCACTTTTAGATCTTGTTCTGATGTCAGTGAATGACACCGTCCCTTCAGTCACCCACTTACCTGGCCTTAGCGACCATGAAATTTTGACCTTCAACCTAGTTATTACACATCCAAAAACATGCAAACGGTTCAAAACTATTAGAGATTATGGGAAAGCTAACTATATTGCTATTAATGAGGAACTTGCATTATTTCTGGATTCTTTTCTACCTGGCGCATTCCAGCGATCAGTACACATCAATTGGAATATGTTTAAAACTACAGTTTCAAAACTAATTCAGAAATATGTACCTATTAGACGTATATTCTCCAGTAATAACGCACCTTGGTACAATAGGCACATAAACCGTCTTGCTAACAAAAAGAAACGTTTCTTTCGAAGAGCAAAAACTTCTCAAAAGACATCTCATTGGGTATCGTACAAAACAGTCGCCTCAACGTACCTTTCTGCTTTGAAATGTACCAAATATTCATTTTTCAACACCACTCTTCCAAAAATGCTGAAAACCAACCCAAAAAGCTTTTGGAATGCGTTAAAAAACAACAATGACCATAAGTTAGCATTATCCTATCCATCTGGTGAACCCGTGCCACCATCCCTGACTGCCTCTGTATTGAATGATGCCTTCGTTCAATCATTTTCATCTGCGAAATCGATTGCGACGCCTAACCTTCCACGATTCAGTTACCTTCCCATGGATCCGATAGTTTTTGATTCAGCTGGAATCGCAAAAATAATCGACAAACTAAAACTAAGTTCCACTTGTGGAACAGATCAGATTAATACAAAATTCCTCAAAAACACGAAAGAGTGCTGTTCAATTATTCTAGAGTGCCTTTTTTCGCAATCGTATGACTCTTGTACTTTACCAGGTGACTGGAAAATAGGTAAAATTGTGCCAATTTTCAAATCAGGTAAACGAAATAGCCCGGTAAACTTTCGACCTATTTCACTCACGTCAGTTCCATGTAAGATTTTTGAACATATCATTTTCACACATCTTGTCAACTATCTAGAGGATAACAGTTTTTTCTCGACTTCGCAACATGGCTTCCGTAAGTTTTTCTCGTGTGAAACCCAACTTATCACCTTCACAAACAACTTACATGAGTATATTGACTCCGTATTTTTTGTCGATTGTATTTTTTTAGATTTCGCCAATGCTTTTGATAAGGTTAATCACTCCTTACTGTTACATAAACTAAATGCGTAAAATGTTGAGCCGCAAGTACTTGATTGGATTCGCGAATTTCTTTCCTGTCGTGTCCAGTATGTTACAGCTAACGGCTCCGATTCTCCATTGGCTCCAGTCGGTTCCGGCGTACCCCAAGGGTCAGTCCTTGGGCCCCTTTTATTTGTCATTTATACTCATGATCTAACTGCAAATATTTCTTCCCAAGCTTGTTTATTCGCCGACGACTGTGTCATTTACCGGAAAATAGCCAACGCTTCCGACGTAACATCACTTCAGAACGATCTAAATATTGTAACAGAGTGGTGCCACACGTGGCATATGGAATTAAACGTTGCTAAATGCAAAAGCATGCGCGTAACTAGGCGTGATGTTATCTCTGCGTCCTACTTTCTTAACAACAACTCCCTGCAAACCACAGCTTCCTATCGCTATCTTGGTGTTTACATATGCAGTGACTTATCATGGAAACATCACGTTGATTATTTAATAGCTAAAGCGAACCAAACTTTAGGTTACTTAAAAAGAAACTTTTACCTTGCCCCGCTGTCACTAAAACTGTTACTTTATACAACTTACGTTCGGCCCCAGCTAGAATACGCCTCGTCTGTGTGGGATCCGCATCACTCTACATTGATACAAGGCATAGAGGCAGTGCAAAATCGCTCCGCTCGCTTTATTTCAGCTAATTACAATCGCAGTGCCAGCGTCACAGAAATGAAAGCTACTCTTGGTCTTCCTTCCCTGGCCAACCGTAGAAAGCAGTCACGCATTTGTCTCTTTCACAAAATGTACTACCACAATCCCACTCTTCGATCCTTGTTCATCCTACCAGCGCCATTTCGCTCACACCGTTTTGATCATCCCCATAAGGTTAAGATACCGTATTTTTCAACTACTGCAGGCTCGCAATCTTTTGTCCCTAGAACCGCAAGAGACTGGAATCACTTACCTGCCTTCATAACGGACATGGCTGATTCAACTGCCTTTAAATATGCCCTATCAAGCTTATTGTAGTACCACACATTACGTTCTTGTGTGCTTTATGTCAGTATGTAATTATTCGGTCTAATACTTCGTATATGCTGTATATGTTTTGTATAATTATGTGCAATGCTTCTACCTTTATGTTATCCTTGTTATTATTTTTTGTGTTCACTTTTACTTTGTATGCCCCTCCCCTCTGTAATGTATTTATACCCTGAGGGTACTGAAAATAAATAAATAAATAAATCCCTAAGCAACTACGCACAAGCAAGACACACCCTCCTGACGTCCCAATCGCATGACTGACGCACACATTGAAATGCGCCGAGAACGGGCATACCATGCCGTTGGTCAGGCCCTTGCCTTGAAATTTTGTTTCCTGCACTGCGATTATATCCAATTCTTGTTCTATCGATACAACTGATTTTGCCTTCTTTTACTCGCTAATCAATCGATAATAATTGTTCCTACGCGCAGGGACCTTTCAGGCGACACAATTTTCCGGCCGGACGAGACCTCCGGCAAGACGCCCTGATTACCGATCCCGGCGCTTTGTGCAGTCTCCATAGTGGCGTCTAAGAGTTCACCTCTTTGCAGCCCCTTCTCAGGGACGACGCGCGCGTCCGAACGGCACTGCAAAGTTTCTTCTTCACCCCATTCGCTTCCAGCGAAGCTTCGCCCTGCCTCAGACGCTACTCCTGCGACACCACAACCACGTAGCCATGGCGACGCTTTGCCGGGGTTGCCTCAGCGTCCATCATTCCCACAGCACTTTCGTCGACTGCTGGCATTATGCTGGCTGCCTGCTGCGTTTGAGAGACGCTGGTCGCTTCCGTGGACCCTCTCGTGGAGCCCTGATCCTGGAGCATCGGACCAACGCCGACCGCGTTCGTTGTAGCAGTGTCTTTGTGCTCACCGACGCTGGAAACCGTCATAGCCGGCACCTGCAGCCTGGGGACGCTGTCTTCCTTGTCTTCTCCCTGATCGGTTCCGCTCTTGTCAGCTGTCGCGGGTGCTACAGCTTGCTTTGCCTCCTCCTCGTTCATGACAAGCTCACTTTGGCCGACAAACGTAGATCTGCCCACGGCTTTGGCGTAGCTGCGAGTACATGGCCAAACGCATGAGATTCGGCGCACTTCGGTACCCTGCAATCTCGCCACATATTATCCGTGTGCTTGCAACGAAGGCACCTAGGGGCTCAACCTGGCGCCACAATGACCAGTGTGCCACTGCCATGACACATCTGGTGCGATATGTGGTCCAGATGTGATACCCTCCTTAAAAACAAACGCACAAGCTTTATCAGAGAGTCAGCACATTCGAAGCCTTCCGCTTTCCACCGGTCACCTCCTTCACTTCACCGCATTCACTGAATGTCCTCCGAATGTTATCGTTTGTGACATCCAAAGCCACCCAATGCAAATTCAGACGCACCTCTTGCCTGTTGGGATAGATGACGATGCAAAGATGATCCTTGACGACCAACCTTCCTGCTTGTATAAGCTTATTTTTAGCTTGATCCGTCCGCAGGTTAACGAGCCTACCAGATGGTGCCTGGTAGCCTACCAGATAGGTGCCTACCAGATGTCCCAGTCGTGGGACATCTGGTAGGCACCTATAACAGCAACGTCCTTGATGACGCCGGCGTCTTGCAAGGGCTTTCGAAAGTCTTCGATGCGATAGGATGGCCTGAGATGTCGCAGTTCAGCATGACTGCACTCTTCATAGCTTCACCTGATGAAACGTTGGGCAGAATAATCCTGTAGTCCTTGGGCACGGAAAACGACGGGCTACCACGGCCGTTGACAACCACTGTCGCAGCTTGCTCGGAGCCAACCATCCTGCGTCCGCACGCGTCGGTGACCGGGAGCAGAATCACTAGGCTATGCAGCCACACTGGCAGAGCATGCATTTATGCGAACCATATGATTGCGTAATACCATATGATTGCGTAATAAACAAGCGCTTTAGGAGAGGAGACGGCGGAGGAAAGAGTAGATGGCGGTACTTTTCTTATATAGGGACTTTAGCATAACGCTGCTTGCAAGACCGCCGCCGAGTTCCAATGCCCACACCGAGAGAGAGAGAGAGAGAGATTGTGGGCGCCTCTTCCTCTTCACAACCAGAATCTGTGTCTCTCGCGGTGTCGGCATTTGAACGCGGCGGCGGTGTAGCAAGCTGTGCTATGCAACGTGCAGTGACGGTCTTAAGTGCGAGATGCGCGCAAAAAATTATCATCATAATGAGTAATAAGATGAAAAGTTCGCGCGCACTTCCGAAAAATGATGGCCTACGATCGCCCAGCTTCGCTGTTTCAAGCGTTGCGAGGCCGAGTACAAGGTTAAGCCTTTTTTTTGCTATTCATATATGTCACACATTATTTTGGCAACTAACATTGAAGAGGTTTGGTGTTGCTTCCCTTACCCACGGGGTGCTAATCAACGTTACTACATTACCTCTTTCAGTTTGCAAACTCCAGCACCGCGGATGTCACCCTTCCCTGTACCGCCGAGCGGGGGCGCACTCGTCGCCGTTTGGCCGGTTTGACGGAGGTAACGGAGGTGTCGGCCGGTGTCGGCGGTGCCTACGGCATATTGGCCGCCATGCTGGCGTGGTAAACGCTGGCGTGGTCTTGCACCGGGTGTTTTTTTTTTTTTTTGCCTTCAACAGATCAAGTAACATTGTGTTCAACTTAGTTGCGTAGTAATCGCAATCCCTCTGAATCCCAGCGAGATCTATCGACGCAGCTCGAGCGGCGTGTGCTCCCGCTGCAGCTTGTGACAAGAATGCGCTGTTTCTCCCGAGATTTTAACCATCGATTAGAATGCAAGAAAAGTATGGCTGTAACAAACTAAAAAGCGAATCTTTTGTAACTTTGGGTTTTGAAATGTGATTCCCAGTTGATGTTTGTTGCATTGTTCAAAAACTTGACAGTCACTTTAGCATACGCTAAAGAGAATGAATGCGAAAGCGTGCGCGCTCACGAGAAATTCATTACATATCTAATGACGAAGTTAGCACAAGCGTCGCTGTGGTCGCATGGCTCCTGAAGTGAGGAAGAGAAAGACGAAAGGATCGCTGTCGCTGGTTTTGTCTCGCGCTGGCGTTTGGCTGGAACTGCTCGGGTGCTCTTTGCGCTGGACCTAACGGGATTAAACGCCAATAAACCCCATATCATTTGGTGGAGGTGCTGGGTATCCTAACTATCCTAACAACTCACCCTGGAACGCCACAGCCGCACTCTGCCCTCCGCTACCCCTACGACCATGCCAGACGACGCCGGTGAACGACCCACTACGTCAACTGTACAAGTCACCTGCGGGGCCGTTCGTGAACAAGACCCGACTGTGTTCAGTGGCACCGCTGATACCGACGTCGACGACTGGCTTTCGTCGTACGAACGGGTGAGCAGCCACAACAAATGAGACGATCGGACAAAGCTCACCAAGGTTATTTTTTATCTTGCGGATGTCGCCCACCTCTGGTTCCACAACCATGCAGCAACTATTGCGACATGGAATGACTTTAAGACTGCATTCGCGGAGGTATTTGGCCGTTCTGCGGTGCGAAAGCTTCGCGCTGAACAGCGCCTTCGCCACCGAGCGCAACAGCCGGGCGAGACTTTCACAAGTTACATCGAGGACGTGATAGATCTCTGCAACCGCGTGAGCCGAACGATGACTGAGGAAGATAAGAAGAAAGAAATCCTCAAGGGCATTGATGACGACGCTTTTCCTACCATCGTTCCACCGTTGCAGCCGTAGTCACATATTGCCAAAGCTTCGATGAATTACGCCGGCAACGAGCACTCGCCTGCCAAACTGTTCCTCAAGTGGCCTCCATTTCCAGTTTGATGACTGCTCACGGACAGGCTGATGACGGGTCTCTGCTGCCTCATATTAAAGCCTTCATTCGTGAAGAGGTGGCCCGCCAGCTCTCGCTGCTCCCTCTCACCCAGGAGTCTGTCCAACCTTTGTCCTCGGCCGTGCAGCAGGCCATCCGCGAGCAGGTTGCAGAGGCCCTTCCACCAGTCCAACAGATTGCTGCACCAGCTCAGATTGCTGCACCTTTGACGTACGCTGAAGTCGTGTCGCGTCCTAGACCAACCACACTCCCCTACTCGGCGCCGCCACCGCGCCCAGCCCTTCTCCCTGTCCCTCAAATGCCCCGTCAGTACTTCCTTCCGGCCGCAAGATCCATGGCGCACGTGGGGCAATCGGCTGATATGCTTCTCGTGCGGTATCGCGGGACATTTGGCGCACATTTGTCGCCGTCGCCTGCCGCGTCAGGACGTCGTCGTTGAGCCACAGGTACCTGCATCCCACCAGCATGCTGATTCGAACCCATCGCCGAACTTCTGGACCGGTCGTCAGAACTTCAGCCCCCGTCGTTCACCATCACCGCGTCGCCGTTCCATATCGCCGATGCGTCGTCTCCCGCCTTCCAAAGAGGGAAACTAAATTCTGCAGCTTCGGAGGCAAGAGCTGCACGCTTGTCGAAATGCCCAAGACCTCCGCTATCACTGCAAAACATTATAGAAATACAGGTTGAAGGAGCCGCTACATTCGCACTCATCGACACGGGCGCTGCGGTTTCCGTCATATGTGAGACTCTTTGCCGGAAGATTAGGAAGGTCACCACATCACTTTCTGGCCTTGTACTTCGTACTGCCGCCAGGGAGCCCATCGAACCTTCAGCCGCATGCACCGCTAGGATCGTTATTCAGGACGTAGTTTACAGAATTGAGTTCCTTGTTCTGCCTTCCTGCTCCCATGATGTCATCCTGGGATGGGACTCTGTCGCGCCACCGTGCCGAAGTTGCTCTGTCTGTCGTTAACACCACTCTGCCTGCCGCCTCTCCGCCCCCTTAAGATTATTGTCCCCGCCGATACTGATCTGCCACCAAGCACTTCAACACCAGTCGCTTTGTTGTGTCCATCGGCGCCCGACGCCTTGGTACTGTTCACGCCTTCATCTGTTTTTCTTCTCCACAAATCTCTACCACTTTCATTCGCCGTTCTTGACGTAGCCGCTGGTACAACAATTATGCTCGTGGACAACCCGTTCCAATACCCGCTGACTCTGCTTCGCGACGAGTGCCTCGGCTGTGTCGAACCTATTGACATGTCTGAGTGTTAGGACGTGCCTGGCTCCTCTTCTGGCCTTTCGCCCGACGCCATGACACCATTTCCGAAGAGCTCCCGATTGGCTACCGAAGTCATTGATTCATGCGTTGACGCCAACCTTTCCCTCGAGCACCACGAGCAACTCCTGTCTCTCCTAGATACTTTCCGTTCTTCGTTCGACTGTACGGAACACGCCTTGGGTCGTACGAACAGTGTTTCCCACCACATCGACACCGGGTCCCACTCTCCCCTCAGACAACGCCCCTATCGCGTTTCAGCGGCGGAGCGTCGTATAATCAACGACCAAGTGAATGACATGCTCGAGCGTGGTGTCGTTCAACCATCCCAGAATCCGTGGTCTTCTCCAGTTGTGCTAGTGCGAACAAAAGATGGTTATATTCGTTTCTGTGTCGATTACCGCCGCCTAAACAAAGTCACACGAAAGGACGTCTACCCTTTACCCCGAATTGACGATGCACTCGATGGTTTACAAGGCGCTGAGTACTTCTCGTCATTGGACCTACGCTCTGGCTACTGGCAGGTTCCCATGGCCGAATGCGATGGACCGAAGACAGCTTTTGTCACTCATGATGGGCTATATGAATTTACCGTCATGCCATTCGGGCTATGTAATGCGCCCGCAACTTTCGAGCGCATGATGGATAACATACTTCGCGGTCTCAAATGGAACATTTGCCTATGCTACCTGGATGACATCGTCGTGTTTTCTTCAGACTTCTCGACGCACCTTTCACGTCTCCACCAAGTTTTGACATGTCTTAAGAACGCTGGTCTTCAGCTGAATATCAAAAAGTGTCGCTTTGCAGCTCGCACCTTGACTATCTTGGGCCACATTGTGTCCAAAGACGGCGTCCTCCTGATCCTGCGAAACTTCGAGCTGTCGCCGACTTCCCTCAGCCGACGTCACTGAAGACCCTCCGGAGCTTCATCGGCCTTTGTTCTTATTTTCGTCGCTTTGTGCGCAATTTTGCAACCGTTATCGCACCTTTGACGCGAGTTCTCACCGTTGGCACCGACATGTCTCACTGGTCTCGTGAATGTGATGACGCATTCCAGACGCTACGCCAGCTGCTCACAGCTCCTCCGATTCTCCGGCACTACAATCCCCGGGCGCCTACGGAGGTGCACACTGATGCAAGCGGCGTTGGCTTTGGTGCAGTGCTCGCGCAACGGAAGCCTGGCTGTCACGAGTATGTTGTCGGCTACGCAAGCCGAACCCTCACAAAGGCCGAGACCAACTATTCAACCACTGAGAAAGAGTGCCTGGCTATAGTCTGGGCTCTTGCCAAGTTCCCACCCTACCTTTATGGCCGCCCGTTTTATGTCGTCACGGACCACCACGCTCTTTGCTGGTTGTCGACTTTGAAAGATCCCTCGGGCCGCCTCGGTCGGTGGGCCCTCCGGCTTCAAGAGTATGATATCCAAGTGCTGTACAGGTCTGGCCGCAAGCATTCTGACGCGGACGCCCTTTCTCGCCCTCCTCTACCCCCCGATACAGCGTCTCTCTCGGCACACTACACCGCTATCTCAGCGCTCAACGTCGAGTCCATGCATTCGGAGCAACGGAAGGATCCTTGGATGCCCAACAGTGATGCCCCCTCACTGTTGCCCTTCTCGACCTTCTGTCGGATTCCACCGCCAATCCGCCCTCCCGCGCGCTCCGCCGTCAAGCCTCTCATTTTACCGTGCGAGACAACCTGCTCTACCGCCGCAACTATATACCGGGTGGTCGCAAGTGGCTTCTCGTAATACCTTGTCACATGCGCTCCGACATCTGCGCTGCTTTTCATGCCGACCCACAGAGTGCTCACGCAGGCGTGCTGAAAACTTACGCAAGGTTGCGCCAACGCTTCTACTGGCGCGGTATGTACAGCTTTGTCTTAAAGTATATCCGTGCTTGCGAAGCATGCCAACAACGCAAGATTTCTCCGCAACGCTCGACCGGCGCTCTTCAGCCTTTACCTTGCCCCGCGCGGCCTTTCGATCGGGTCGGCATCGACCTTTACGGCCCTCTGCCATGCACTACGTCTGGAAGCCGGTGGATAATCGTTGGTGTTGACCATCTCAACCGATATGCTGAGACTGCCGCCTTTCCTGCCGCTACAGCACGTGAGGTTGCTTTCTTCATCCTGCGCAATTTCGTGCTTCGACATGGCGCTCCTCGAGAACTCCTCAGTGACAGAGGACGTGCCGTTCTTTCCCAAGTGGTCGAAGCTCTGCTTGCCGAGTGCCACGTCGTCCACCATACATCAACCGCGTACCATCCGCAAACCAACAGAATAACTGAGCGCTTCAATCGCACTCTTGGCGACATGCTCACTGCATACGTCGCGTCGGACCACTCCAACTGGGACATGGTTCTCCCCTTTGTCACCTACACTTACAATACCGTGACTCAAGCGACCACAGGCTTTTCACCATTCTCTTTATTGTATGGACGAGAACCCTCGTGCAAGCTCGATACAGTATTGCCATACCAACCTGACGCCTCTGAATATCGACCCATATCAGAAGCAGCCAGGTACGCTGAAGAATGCCGCCAACTTGCCCGTACCTTCACGACGGAGGGTCAAGCCCACCAGCGGAATCGACATGACACCAACCTGAGCCCTACCACTTTCCGTGTCGGCTCCCTCGTCTGGTTGTGGATTCCGCCTCACGTTCCCGGTCTTTCGCCTAAGCTGCTGGCTCAATACCACGGACCCTACTGGATCGTCGCCTGTACATCTGCTGTAAACTATGTGGTCGAACCTCTCACGCTGTCTGACGATCTCCGGCGTCGTGGTCGCGAGACTGTGCACGTCAGCCGGCTTAAACCTTATTACGATCTCTCTATCGTGTCGTCACCGTGAGTCGCCAGGATGGCTAGTCTTCTCTCGTGGGGCCATTGTAATGACGAAGTTAGCACAAGCGTCGCTGTGGTCGCATGGTTCCTGAAGTGAGGAAGAGAAAGACGAAAGGATCGGTGTCGCTGGTTTTGCCTAGCGCTGGCGTTTGGCTGGAACTGCTCCGGTGCTCTTTGCGCTGGACCTAACGCGATTAAACGCCAATAAACCCCATATCACATAACTTGACATGACATTCTCATTCGGATGCGTCCTGAGTTTAAAAATCAAATTAAATTCTGGTGTTTTATATGTTCCAATACCATGATATGATTATGAGGCACTCCGTAGCGGGGACTCCGAGATAATTTTGACCACCTTTACCGTGCAACTACTTCCTATTAGTTAGTTGTTCTTTCCCCCCAACGGTCGTGGGTTCGAGTCTCTTAATTAACTATATCTTGATTAGGTGCGCCTTAACTTCGCCTTAATTAACACCAATGGTCGAGTATTCGACTACCCCCAACGGTCGTGGGTCCGCGTGCCATGATTAACTATATCCTATTTAACTGTGTCTTAATTAACTTTGCCTTAAGTAACACCAAAGGTCGTGGGTTCGAGTGCATTAATGAAGGCTATGTTAATTAAGGTAGAGTTAACTAAGTTACTCCAAACCACGACCTTTGTTGGTGGCACCATGAATTTAGGTGCCCTAACACCGGACGTCGGATTTTCCGGCCCATGAGCCATCTACGGTTTTCGCCTTAATAAATTATTTTCATTTTGACTTGTGTTGTTCTCGTCGTCTTTCGCGTTTTATAGCCTTAAAAACCGCGAGCTTTCACTGAAGTACTTCGGTATCTTGCTTTTAAAAACGCGCATCCTGACATTGAGTGATCTCGAACAAACGAGTGGTTCTAGGTTGCAATATTTTCGGCGGCATCAGATACTTATGTTCCGTGACCCACCGTAAACACGTAATCTTATATAGAACTGCATTAATAAGAACTTAACCCGATTAATCTTCACAGCTGAATGGATAAGAGTCCCCCATAGCACTAGCTAGACTGAGGCATCTCAGTCACTTATCTGCCGTGTGGAATCGCTCTAGTGGCTGAAACGATACTCTAGTTGAACAATCGAAATAACGTTTGGTCACAATCTCGAAAATAACTCCCCTTACACAGAACTAACTGCGTAAATTGCGTTTAACGCAGCGCGCAGGCTCCGTAACCATGATGCGACCGGGCCAATGGCGTCGGAAGCGCCACCTCGCGAGCGGGAACCGAAAGGGACCACGTTTTGCCGCTGCATCGCGGCAGAGTTTGCGAAACTGGCAAAGTAATCTAGTAACGGTGGTGCTAATATAAAAATTGATATAGAAGAACACGTCAAATTTCAGATTGATGCAGGCGTACAACAGTAATCTATGCAGCGTCTGGTTCAATGGTGATATAAAATTTAAACGTAATGGTGGCCTCGCTTGCGATGACAGCCGATTTGTTGCACTCAAACACTGTAGCTAGAAGCTTCGGACCTTGATTTTTGTTAGAAGCTTCTGACCATTCATAATACAGGGACCACGCAGTGTGGTTCCTACATACGCGTTGGCCTATATTTATTTCATAGGTGGTTTCATCTGCCACAGTTGTATTTTATATGCCTCATTTATTGCATCTTTTGTTTTTTCCACTTTCCAAAATTGTAATAAAATACAACATAGACATGTGCAATAATGAAAATACTAATAAAATATTGACAGAGTTCCTCATTTATTTATATTTACTTTAACAATGTTCGCCATTTATTGAATGTTATGAACGCGAGAGATAAATATCTATGTAGATATAATCCTTATTCTATCTCTAGCGGCAACCACCTGTGAATGTTTTTTGCCAGTAAAAACTATATTTCGCGGAAATATAGCTAAATATTGATCACATGTGCTTTGACAACAAACGACTTCTAGCCTATACCCATAGATCCAGTTTAATTTATCAACTTCACCTACATTCATGTTCCTGTGATGTTAGAAACATGCAGTGTTTAGACGCAATGTCATGCATTTATTATTTATGACATTCGTATTTGCAGCCAGCGAACAAATCAGCTTAGTGATGAGCTGATTTGTGCATCTTCACACGAAGTTTCTGCAAAGCACTCGTTTTGTCCCTACTAAACGTCTGCCTAGATCTAAACGAAAAGCTTTTTCGGAAGTTACAGACTATACACGCACTGCTGGCTCTGGTGTGCGCACGGACATTCGCAATATGGATTACGCAAATATAAAGCCAACGCTAAATTATTACTTTTGTATTTCACTACCACTCCTCTACATTTTATTGTAGCTTCCTGTTATAATTAGGTAGGACTGCTCGGAATGAGGTCTCTGTCATTTGCCTTCAAAAGATGTTACATATAGCAACTTCTGAAATGAGGCCGTCGAAATATTGTGTCTGACTTCTGCAAACTTTCTTTCGGAATATCATACACAGCTCCTTTTCGAAAACTAGAACAGGTTTAGAAAGTGTTTTTCTTCCATTACAGTACAAAGCAGCATCACGTTTTATGATGAGAATGTGCACACGGTGTACACAAGTTTTCTCGCCTCGCGTCGTTTTTGCGTCTTCTGTTCTTGTTGCTAGTTTCAGGGTGTCCTGCGCGCCCGCGCGCATTGTCGTGTTGCACCGAAAGGTTTCTAATAAACTTTCAGAGTTGTTAGTGGCGCTTATGCAATCTGTCTCGCCTTCCTTTGGCCACGTCTATTGCGGTTCACCATCGTCAAATATGCATCACCAACTGACCAGAAATTCTACTCTAATAAAAAGCGAAGAATGGATAGCTTTATTGCAAATGTGGAACAAGGAGCTTTGTGAAAGTCGTACACCGAACAAGCGCATTTCCGTTCCTGGGTGAACAACATAGCGGAATGTAATCTAGCTTAAGGTATCAAATACCCCCGAACCGAGAATCAAGGGGAAGGTAACTACTTGAATACACCCTGTGACGCTTGCAGGGATGACGGGTGGATAGGTGTTGAAGATCACGGGGGTAGAATAGCAGAGCTGGTCAGAAAGCGCAGCTTCGCCAATGCGCCAGGCATTACGCGACGGCTCTTGAGTTGCTGCCGCTTTGGTAACATTGCAGCAGGGGTAGTCTGGGCTCATTTCTCAAGCTACGCCGTACTTCAAAGTACGTAGCAGGTGGGCGTTGCGAACATTCAGACTGTACATTTGCGTTTCTGACTTTGAAGAAAGACCGCGTCGTAGTGCCGTACACCAAAGAGGTCTTGAATAACACCGAGAAGTTATGGTCGCTTAAAACGGACTTTTCGCGCGGATAAATTACGTTTGCAGCATGACTTCAGAAGCGTCGTTCATTCTTATTTTACTTTATTGTCTTATTTCTTTATTTTACTGGATACTGATTGGTTCGTAGAACTATGCGGTGACTAATGGGTCATTGCCAAATGAATCATGTTTGAAACGAATATTCTTTTTTTGATATGCGCACGATCAAGTACATCTGTTTCTTCTTCCACATTACAATATTAGAAAAATTCCTTGTGCGCATGCATGACTATGCAATAACAGTATTTATTTCCTTCTCAAAACCAGTGTTGGCGTGTTAACCAATATATATATATTTCTTTCCTGCGACTGCTTTTATTGTTGGAAAGCATTGGGTCAAGACATCGTCAGTTACCAAGCACGTTACTGGAGGATTAAATAAGTGGGAGGACACGGTGATTTTAGAAAAGTGCGCCCAAGCACTCCGTACAGATGGTTAACCAGCGAAGCTGAAACGTGTGTCCCCGGTGTTTAGCTGTGGGTTAATCCCATTTCTGTATTGTAGCGTTTCTCAATTATTGGTTACATCGTTGTGTTTCTAGTGGAACGCAAGCGCCAATGGCGAACGGATGCTGCTAACCACGACGCCGAGCTAACTCGATATATCGAAGGCATGCGACAACGGCGAGCCGAGGAGGCGTCGTTGCGGGCAGAGCAGCGTCAAGATGGCAATGGCGGGAACACGTTCGCCGGGGCCAACGCCCGCTGGCGGCGGGAGTTTCTCGAGCGGCACATTGGCTTCGGCTACGACGAAACGTACACGTTGAAATTGCGAAGTGGAACGCAAGCCGCGATGGCGGGAGGATGATGCTAACAACGACGCCGAGCTAACTCGAGATAGCGAAGGCATGCGGCAACAGTGAGCCGAGGAAGCGGCGTTGCGAGCAGAGCAGCTTCGACGTGGCAATGGCGGGAACGAGTTCACTAACGACGTCACTAACGGCACTGCCAATGACTCGCGCGCTTGGGTGCGATGCGGCTAGTTCAAGCTAGAGCCTTTTGTAGATGTGAAGCAGCTTATGGCGGGGGCTTTGTCCATCCCTCCTGCGGCGTCCCACACCCCCACAGCGCATGCGCGTCCCCTACCCTCTCTCTCTCCTCTCCCATGCTCTCCCTCTTTCTCTCCTCTAGGAATCCTCTACTGTACGGAGCGGCGCCCGTGTGCCACACCCCCACAGCGCATGCGCGTCTCCACTCCTACACTTCCCCCCTTTCTCTCCTCTAGAAATCCGGAGTGGCGTGCACGACAGGAGGTGCGACAGCTGCATACTCCGCTGGGGGCGCCACGGTAGTTCCGCGGTATTAAAATGACGGAGCGCGCGCGCCTCGTTCTCCTGTGCAGCGCCGCGATGAGCGCTCGGGCCGCTGCCGCGAAACCATCTCCCGCTCAAGCTAACCATCTCCCCGCTGTTTCGCATTCACACATGGTTCTCTTGAGCGGGAGATGGAGTATTTTTTTATCTTTCTCCTGGCTGAGCGCGCCGCGGAGATACGCTAACGACGTGACTAATGGCGCTGCCAATGGAGACGTTTAGCGAAACATAGAACGAACAGTTATTCATTTCGCCTAGCCATATACAGCTTTCGTTCTAAAAATTTTGCTGGATTTGCTATTTCACACACCATTGACCAGCGGAGCTGTGGAGATTTGGATTAGCTCTAGCTCGGCATTACTTAGTTTTACCTCGGCTGTAAATTGACTTGAGTACCAGGGGCCAAATCGCGCCTGGCCAAGAAAGGTTATATTAATTTTTTCTTTCTCTTTCTCTGTCTCTCTATATTGCTTTCAATCTCTCTTTTTCTCTATCTCTTTCTGTATTTCACTCTCTGTCTTCCTCTCTCCTTCTGTCTCTATTTCCGTGTCTCTCTTTCTTTCTTTTTTCTCTCTCTCGTTCTCATTTTCGCTTTCCCTTGCCCATAGCAAGTTGTGTTAAAATCGTCGGTACAAAGCAGGAATATGGTTCCCATAAATGTGTGTTGCACAAACGTGGTTGTATAGTGCGCTTCAAGATCATGCACCACCGCAACAGGAACGTGTCTGAAGCTGTGCAGACAGTGTCCTCCCACCGTCCTCAGCAAGATGTAGTGGATGCCTCAATCGTGTCGTCGCACGCACGACAAGAAAGTTGTGATGTGCGTTCCTCTACCATGTCATCGCTTGCTCCGCAAGAAAGTGGTGATGTGAGTGCCTCTGCCGTGCCTGCGCTTGATCTGCAGGGCGCTGTGCCACAGCCTAGTGAACATCCTACTGCATGTGTGTCTCGTTCTGGTGCAGTGGCAAAGCGTCGTGCGATGTGCGAGACAAAGTCAGGGGAGACGACGGAAGGCAGCGATTCTCCCTTGAAAGGACCTCGTCGTAAAGCATCTAAGAAGATGGGAGGATCTCGACGATCAAGGTCCAGAAGCCCAGGTGTCACTTCCCGAGAGGCGTCACCGAACTCGATGCAACATACCTAAAGCAATTGTCAGTAACCATGGCGCTGTCACAGCAACTGAGCTTTGCAACTTTGAATGTACGAGGGCTGAGATCTAGACAGAAACAGGTACAGCTGCGCCGATTACTATCTTATGGCTGCTTTGACTTTGTCGCCATTCAGGAGACAAAGTTGGAGAGCGATGCGATGACCGGCAATGCACTGCAGCCTTTCCTCACAGATTACTTTGTTTGCGTATCACACTCTGTTGTCCTTTCCGCGGGTTGTTTTTTGTTTCTAAAGAGAAACCTTCCTTTTTCTGATCTCATTTATAACGTCGACATCCAAGGACGCTTCATAAGTTGCGATTTTCAGTTGCGTGGTGTGCTGTGGCGTTTACTTAGTGTTTATGCTTTCAGTGATGAAGCTAATCGAGTGAAGTTTTTTGAAACTATGGGTAACGTGCTAGATTGAGATCGTTGTGTCGTTCTCATGGGAGACTTCAATTGCGTATGCAATCCATCTGATCGTGCTCAGTCAGGGAACAGGCGGGATAGGAGTGCTGAAGTGCTAACATGCATCACTGATAACGCTGGCCTCATTGATACCTGGTCTTGTGCTAGGAGTTCGTACTCCTACACATATTTCCAAGGCTATTCCCATGCTCGTCTGGATCGCATATATGTTTCTTCAGCACTCCTAGATTGCCGGATTTCATGTGAAGTGCAGCCTTTTTCATTCTCTGATCACTGCATGGTGATTGCCCGGTTTGGTGATAATGGTCGCACTAATTTCAAACCAAAGTGGGAACTATTGAAGCTTAATGTAAGCCTAATTAGCGATAAAGAATTCGTATCTCGAGTACGTTCATTGCTATCATCTTGCTTTTCTAAGAATTTACACTAACTTGCAGCCTGGGAAATGTTTAAACTGGAAATTCGAGACATAGCAATCGAAATTAGCTCGATAAGGTCGTATGTCAAAAAGTGCGAAGAAAAAATGTTGCGGAAAAGCCTTTATAACCTTCATGAGCTGGAATCAGAAACACCTGGCACATATATAAATGAAATTACTCTTGTTAAAAGCCACCTTCAAAAATACGATGCTGAACGCTATAGAGGTGCTCGCATTCGCGCTCGTACAACCCGTGCCTTGCACTCAGAAGAACCAACGCGCCAGGCGTTACTTGATGAGTGTCGGCATTCTAATTCAAAACACATATCAGATATATATTCTAATGGCGTGCTTGTGACAAAAACGGAAGAGATTATCAAAGAATTTCAAAGATATTATACAACGCTGTTCACCTCAGCTCATTCGCCAAATCCTGATGTTCTGACACATTTCGTCTCCCTAGTTAACCCTCTCTCAGAGGATGATGGTTCTGTTATTAGTTGACAATTTACCCAACAAGAAATAGAACTTGCCATTGATCAGTTACCGCTTTCCAAAACAACCGGTCCTGATGGAATGTCTGGGGAATTTTATAAAGCCTTTAAATTTATATTAAGCCCTGTTTTACTTAATATATTTACAGCTAGTTTTGATGAAGATTGCGTACCACAATCCTTTACTAAAAGTCATATTATCTTAATCCCTAAAAGTAGTGAGAAAGATAAATAGCGGTTTGTAGAATGATATAGACTCATTACACTAACGAATGTAGACTACAAAATTTATCCAGAAGTCTTATCTAATCGACTCCAGTATGCAATGGCATTACTTATTGGACCTCACCAGACTTGCGGATTAAAAGGCCGTTCCATACAAACAAATTTGCATCTAGTCCGAACAGCTCTTCAGTACTCCTCGTCCCACTGTGATCATTTTGCATTGCTTCTGATCGATTTAGCAAAAGCATTTGACCGAGTGAACCACATGTTCCTTTTCAAACTTTTAGAACACGCCAATGTTGGATGCGTTGTTTACAACGGTGTTCACATGTGCTACACTAACTGTTCTTCCAATATAATTGTTAATGGAAATCTGTCCGAGTCTGTGTCTATTCTTTCCTCTTTAAAACAGGGTTGTCCGTTATCACCACTTCTATTTGCCCTTTATTTAGAGCCATTGTGTATAAGCATTCTAAAATGCAGTGACATTCATGGCTTTAACATTTTGGGCAATGAACTCAAAGTATTGGCTTACGCAGATGATCTTGCCTTTTTCTGCTCAGGCAAACCGAGCATTGACAAGGTGCTATCATTGACTGAAAAATTTGGTATGGCTTATAGTGCCCAGAAAAATTGGTCAAAAGCCTCACGTCTTTGGTTTGGTTTATGGGGATGTACGCCGACCGAATATGCTGGTATAGAATAGACAACCATGCCACCTAAATACCTTGGTGTACCTTTTGATGCACATAAGCTTAGTATACATTACTGGCGGGAACGTGTACCGGCACTTCAACGCCATGCGGATACCTTTACGTCACACCGCCTTTCTATATTTGGTAGGGCGGCAGCTTGTAACATGTTCCTGGCTACAAAAATATTTTATGTACTGCAAATACTTCATTGTGCCCGGACTTATATTCAACGATTTCATAGAATATTTGCTACTCTTGTGTGGTCCTCCACCTTTTAGCCTATGATACGAGATAATATCTTTAGACCCGTATGTGCTGGCGGACTTGGCCTAGTGCATCTATATGTGGGACAGATTGTTTGGAGTTTCTTCTTTTTTCGAGATACTTCACACCCGATACTACGATCATTCATACAAGTGAACTTATTCAATGCATTACCCAATCTGGTAGTTTCATCCCAATATTCTGAAAGACCTTGTTTGTGGGGTTTTATGTATGAAGTATATTTCGCTGTGCAGTTCCTCATGGTTCGATTTTCTACTGAGTATCTCTACACAGTGTCCAGAAAACATATACAAAGATTTTATATCAATGATTTTCCCACCTCCACTTTACCGTTGTACATTATCCAGTTTGCCAGGGAAAGACGTACTTAAACGAGTCCGCAAGATGTCTTTATCCCCATCTACAAAAACATTTTTCTTTAGATTACACAGTCAAATATTACCTGTCAAAACTTGGTTGCACAAAAAAGTAATTTTTGTATCCACTGTGAACTGTCGCCTTTGTGATGTACCTGAGACTATAGAGCGTTGCTTCATGAGTTATAAAGACGCAATATTGTTTTGGGATGTGCTCCAAAGAACTCTCAAGAAAGACTTCATTTTGAATCACCATACCATCCGATACTTGATTGCACCCCACGGAGAAGACGTGCCTTTTGATATGTTTTTCTTAATTGGACTACACAGCTTATGGAAGACGCGCATGTTAGACAGAAACGCTGAACCTGTTGTTTCGGCGAAATTTCACTACGCTCAAATGATTGGTTACTTGAAGGACATATATGACTTGACAGATTTTCGACCGGACTGGTACCATCTCTTGTTCCGTTGCTTGTCGTTGCCACCTTTTTAAGATCGAAGTTACTAGCCACGTGCTTAAGAACAAAGCTACTTGTAGTTTTGTTCGTGCAGGGTGTGCTTAACGAGATTTTAGGCCATTTCTAGGCCATGAGTATAAAATGTGTTGGCTGGTGCTTGCACGTTTTCCGCAGATAGTATTTCTCTCGCATGTACATGATGCAATGAATACCATGTAAGAAAAAAAAAGTGGTTGTATAGCGCAGTGGTTATGACGCTCGCCTTCGGACCGTGGGTACCAGGGCTCGAATCCCGCCTCGCCAAGAAAGTTGATTTTGTTTTATTTGTTTTTCTCGCTCCCTGTGTGTATCTCTTTCTCTCTCTGCACCTCTTCTCTTCCTATGCTCTGCTCTCACTCCCTCCCAGCTATGGTGCTTACTAGGCAACGCGAGGTGACGTCATTGCTCTGCGGAGTTTTTTCGGTCTACGACAGACAGATTACACTCGTCATAAACAGCTCTGTTAAAAATTGATCGACGTTTTCTGCAACACCGTGATATTCCTTATAGAAGCTTAAGATCACGTTGGTAGAGTAGGAGAGGTGGCTGAACGGTGCGGCTTCGCCAATGCGTCACGCATTACGCGGCGGCTTCAGCGTGCGGGATAGAAGCTTCAGCGTGCGCGATCTGTCTGCAGTGCGCATACCTGTTGAAGTCCACTGCGCCGCGTCTACAACGGTCACTGTGGCTTCACTTACTACGTTTTTCACGCGGTTTCTGTTCATTGTTACTCAGTGCCGGGATGGTCGGCCTCCAACACTAAGTCGCGGCGACGCCGCTCTATCTAGAAAGAACGGCGTCTACTCCCGTAGTTTGCAGTCTCCAGCATTTTGTACTAGCGTGCACGTTTGCGCTCACCATTTGACACTACTGGCCCAGGCGCGTTAACGGCGCCAGCGCAATAATTAAACATATGAAAATCATTTCACTACGGCCACAAGCCCAATGCTACCCAAATTGACATGAAAACAAAATTTTTTCACGCTGTACAGTCGCTGGTAAGAATTTTAACGCTTCCTGAAAAATAAACGCCTGTCCCTTGCGACCGGTACTATGTGTCAATCTTGTGGAGACTGACTGCATCGTTTAGAAATTTTTAAGCTCCGTAGAGCCGGGTACCCTTATTTTTGTTGTCAAGGCCGGCAGACAGCCTCTACAAGCTATTGAACATAAACCACGTTTTAAATCCACAAAAAGTGCGATAATAACCCAGCTCTTAAGACATAGCGAAAGCTGGTGATGCGCGTCTTTAAGCCCATAAAACCCCTTTCGCCACCTGGCGACCGCTTTAGAAATCGAGGTGCGGCGACACGCTTGCGGCGCTCGTTGGGCCAGCTCTCCTATTCTGCCACCGTGCTCAAGCTACTGTCCCAACGGAAAAAGTTTAGCACAAGTGACTCGTTTGCCGTAACGGCAAGATCACGACACACGGCACAAATGACTGGTGGCCGGAGCGGCACATTCCATTTTCGAAAGCAAGGGTGGCCATACGAAATCGTGTCGTGATTTTGGCGCTCCAGCCTCTAGTCACTTGTGCCACATGTGAATTTGCCGCTCCGGCCGCCAGTCATCTGCGCTAATCTTTTTCCGTTGGGACTGTACGTCCTAAGCCAATCAGTGACTACATATTTAGTAACTGGGTAGTTCCTGTCATTATCAGATATTGCGACTGTTTGAGTGCACAAAGAAATGTCAAACCGCGTTCTTTGCTACTCAAAGTATCATCAGTACAAGACATCTATGATGTAACGAATGAATAGCGGTGCTCGTGCTAAGTCACACTTGTGCCACGCCACCTAAGTTGAGCGAACTATGTGCCAGCCATGCCCTAGTCGCTCTTGAAAGATTTCTTGTATTCACACGTTCCTTCTTATCATTCTAAAGCTTCACAGGGAAATTTACTGGAAGCGTGCACTCTATGTACACTCCCGCAATGCTTCTTAACTTGAGCGCACGGTAGCAGCCCATAAGTGATCATTCGGTTTGCATATTTGTGCGGAAAATGTTTATATCAATGAAATGAATGTTAAAATTCAATGCTATTGCACAAAAATAAATGTGGTGAAAACCTAGAAAATAGGTACGGCTGCCCTTTGGTAATGGGAGCACGAAAATAGGGACGGATCTGGAAAGTTGCTGTAGTGTCGAATAATCAGACAGGAGTGGTATAGATAATAAACGAACCACAAACTTTCGTCGTGACCATAACCACTGCACAGCTGTTGTCCTCGCTCATAAAGAGTAGATCCTCTTGCAAGTTCCTTAGAGGGCCTGCAATTGAAGACGTGGATAGTTGATAGCGTGCGTTGTATACAATAATACTACATCGTTTTCTTACTGCGATAAACAGACGTTTCCTTAGCTATCAATTAGCATCACTTGGAGTAGCACATTTGTGTTACTTTAGCTTGTTCGGTAATATATATATATATATATATATATATATATATATATATATATATATATAACATTGGTACCGTCACAATGTCCTTGCTTGGTGGCATTTATTGGTCGAAGAAGAATAGAAAAAAATGCGCAAGACTGACAAGTATAGTGCCTAATAAAGAGAGTAACCATTTTAATAGCTGATGTAAGTATTGAGCCCGTGGAGGCGGAAGCCTCGATTCGGAGCTTTTATGCTAAATATCATATGCATGCCACAACCTCTCTACTCGTAGGAATAGCTCAACTAATGAACATACCTGAAGTTCTCACGTCCATGTGCTTCTTTCGATGATTATCAAAGATTCCTACGAATTCCCTAGACACCCTGTAAATAAAGGGAACGTGACAATTTATTCACATTTTTTCATGCTTACGTTAATATTACTTGTAGCCTCGATTGTAACACGATCTTGTGAAGTTTACGGTCATGATTTCCATTCTGTCCACCACGTCCACTAAACACCTCAATTTGGTGCGTCCAGTGGTGGTATGTATCCATATTGGTTCCGACGTAAAAAATAACTGAAACAGAAATCAGAGTAATTCCATTAGAGTCATAAAAATGGTCACTATACTTAATGCCAAATAAACACTGAGTTGCGGCCACTGTCTGAATCTGCGTGAGCCACAAAGCCGCACGACACTTCTCGATGGTCAAAGCAGAGCGATAGCGCAGTATCATAGTCATTTTTCAATGAAATCCAAAGTCTCATGGCAGCCCATTAAGCGGAGAAAGTTCCTCCTGTTCAAAGACGTGCCATAGAGAACCAAGCGAATCATTCCAAATTTTAATTACGCTTCGGCTTCTATGCCATAGGCTTGTGCTTAAACCTGACTGGTATTGCCTTTCTGTAAATATTTCTTTTTCTCTCTCTCTCTGATTGTGATTCAATATTTTAAACGGGCCCGCATTCTCGGGAAGCAAAGTGTTCCCGATTTTTCGGTTGTTTAGATCAGTTCTTGACGTCGTGTCTTCATACAACAAGTCATTTATTAAATAATGCAGAGTTCTTTGATGACAGCATTTATGAAGACTGTACCGGCAGTGAGATGGTCCAGCTTCCAGCTGTACATTGCAAGAAGGACATAAGTGCTATACCAGGTTTCTCTTTGTAACTTTTGTTTCCTGAAGAGCACTGTTTGCTGTACCTGAACGGTAAAAAAAGAAAAACAAACTTTTTCTTGTCATGTACAGTTACTTCAAAGCGCTCAACTAATCCAAAAAAGAAAGACAGTCACCGAAAAAAAATCATCCTAATGTAAAGCATGCCCTCGTAACGTTCACGCTGTTGTGAAAATCCGCTCTCGATAAGTGTTGAATCACGCAATCATGATTGTGATTGAAAACCACCTCACGACCGCTGCCTGCTATTCCCGCCATCTCTCCGAGATGCCTCGAGCCACCTCACGAGACTCAGGTCTGGGCGCATGCGCCCAAGAGGCAATAATCGTCAACGATGGATGATGAGCAGGTTGAGGAAGTCACCCGATGGGAGGACGACGTAGACAACGGTTGGAAAGAAGTTAGATACAGAAAACGTGCAAAGGAGGAGAGGAAGCATGTCCGTGCTAGCCCTACCCGACCGCCAAGAAGGGATGGCGCACAACTTATTTCCAAGAGTAACATGGCAAGCAGAATGCCAAGACTGCCAACAGGAGACTATAAGATAGTCATCAGGCCAAGAGGAGGACTGCAGATATCCCAGCTAAGCTTAACGGAGCTAGACGAAGCTGTGTACGAAGCAGCCGAGATCCTTTATAAAGAAAGATATGGACACAATCTGCCCGAACAACTTCCAGAACATCGTGGTCGTCAGCACCCTTAATCAAGAGCATGCAGTCAAATACCAAGGGATCAAACACATCAAGGCGAATGAAAAGGTGTAAGAGGTGGGTGCTTACGAGACGGCACCGGAAATCACCGCCAAATGAGTAATCAGAGGTGTCCCCTTGGAAGAAACCCCGCGAGATATCACTGCGGCAGTTATCACACCCACAAACCCTACGGCGATCGCAGTTAAACGTCTTGGAAACACCACGACGGTGATAGTCCTTTCGACGGATACAGAGCTCCGTCGTACGTTCTATACAGAGGAGTGCTCGCGCGATGTTCTCTATACAGAAAACGAATGGACTTTTGGAAACAGTGCAACAGACTTGGGCACAGGAGCGATGTGTGCCCGAGGCCAAACGACAAACTATGTGCGGGATGTGGAAGGCCCAACCCAAGTCAGGAGCACAAGTGTCAGCCAAGATGTCACCTATGCGGCATGGATCGTCCCACGGCTGACAAAGCATTCCTGGTCAAGTTCAAAAGAACCCTACATCGTCAAGCAACGCTAATGGCTCCGACAAATGCAACAGCAACAGCAGGAGGAGCATCTTCCCACCACCGGGTCGACCGATGGCGGGAGGTCCAGATCCCGGAGGAGGGCAACGCCTGGGTCCAGGTCCCGATCTGGGTCCCGCACGACGCCAAGAGGCCGCACTCCCCAGTCTACCGGACCGAACCTGAGCGGCCGGACTCCATCCCGCTCCAGATCCCGGTCCAGACCAAGCCCAAGGGGCGGCAACGGCTATCAATGCGACCCGCCATTCGCGGCGAGCTGGTCAGAAGCGGAACTTTTCCTCCGCAGCCTAGTCACACCACTCTGTGCTGGTAAAGCATCATCTGCCCGCCACGCTGTATCCGTAGACGAGGGCACAGCCAGCCAGCGCACTTACGTTTTGGAAAGGCAAAAATGACGCTGAAACTCTACGTCGGTTATGTAGGTGAACGAATCCAGACGATCATATTGACACGTACTGCCGCTGGACGCGCTGACACAAGCTGCTGCTGCCGACGCCATGTTCACGAGTTCAACTCGAGGGGGGTTTCGCGATGTACGAGTTTCACACGAGTTCGCCTGTCAATCAAAACCACAGGTCACGCCCCGCGCGAGGCGTGTGACTCTAGTGCGCGCCCACCACGGTTAGGCCACGCCCAACTTATTTTTTGGCAACAGCGACGTGGTGCGGAACTGGGAGGCATTAACAACCTTGACCAGCGAAATAAAACACGCACAACCCACTGTCATCAGTGATGTACTGAGCACCACTATAAAAAAAGCGTCGACTTTCGCTGACTTATACATAGATCTTCTTAGCCTATGATGGCCCCACCACACGGTTCATTGCCTGCATTGTGGCGACGTAGCGCGCAGCAAATAATTATAGGCACCTCACTGTAGCTGCTTGCAAGGCGTCGATGCACCGTGGTGGACGGCGATCCTGAGCAGTGCGTAGTGTTTTCCAATGACGGACGTCTCGCAGCTGTCATTTGAAATGGCTGCTCTGTCATCAGTGATGTATCGGAGCCACAGTGTCGCAAACATGGTCAGCGGTCCGCACAAGCACACCCAGTGCGATGGCATTTCTTCATCACAAGCACGGCACACTGAACAGTTGCAACGCCTTCTTGCGTTCGAAGTCTAATTTCCTAACTGCATACAAGAGCCATCACCCGCCAAAATGCGATTGCTGCGCTATCGTTACGATATCCATCTGCGATCGCTGTTAGCTCAGCAGCAGAGGCAATCGGCAAGCACATTGGAGTGAACACACTCAGATGCTCCGTACATGTGCACAGAGGCACCTTTACTGGGCAAGCGGTGACAAGCGATGAATTGTGGCGCTGGGCAGCACGCTCTTCTTCGCAATGTATCGCGGAAACTTCGCGCACGCAGATAAACTGGTGTGTTCTCACTGTGCTGTGTCACTACGAACCCTAGAATACCGCAAAGCAATTTTGCAGCGACAGCCGTTCCTACAGTCTCTATGGCTAGAGTGTCGTTTCAGTTGGTAAAGCGGCGGCCTCAATAGCCGCCTTAGTGAAAACACCTGCGGTGAACACCCATGCCACAGCGCGGCCTTGTCATTCCCTTAATAGACAGGCAATGGACAGATCATTGTCATGACTGACTTTATGCGTCATTATCGCATCGACTTTATGGAGAATAGAACTGCAGCACCCCTGGCGACTGCTCACCATGTATGACCCTCTAGCATGTATCCGCTTGTAAGCTTTCATCTCACTGTCGCTACTCGCGGCAAAAAAGTGTAAAATTGAATAATCCACTCAATGTCCTTTTGTCATCACAAATTTATAGCATTCAAAACGAAAAACCGATACATTAGAAAATAAAATGGTCGTTATTTTATTTGTTGTACTTCGAAGTATTCGACGGAGGGATGGTATCGGTGCAAGAATACACCGCATGTGCCCTGTTCGCATTCGATGGAGGATAGAAAGATAATGCTCGAAAGAGGAGGCACACCCTTGACGCGGCCGAGAAAGGCGTGGCAAGCGGCTCACCGCAAGTGCGCAGATAGACAGCGGGACAGTGACGGTATTGCTAAATTACCTTAATACGTTGATAACAATAGGCGGTGCTGGCGCGTTTTGTTGCGCAGTCCTCTGTGCTTGAAGCACGGAAGCACTGTGCCACGCAGGGTGCGCTCACGTTGTCATACGCGGCTTTATCTCGACATTTCTTTTTGCCTGCTGTTATTGCACGTTCCTTGCTATCTCCGTTCACTGACTGCCATCGAGAAAACTCGGGTAAAACTCGTGCGAACGAGAAACTCGGTGCATCCTTCATAGCACCCCAGTTTTTTGTTTTCAGATAAATCTGTCAAAATGCAAGGTAATACCATAGGGAAGTGGTGAAAGCAACCTTCTTCGATTTCTTTTTGTTTACATTTTTAAGCTAAGAACGCAAAATAATGAAATGTACATTCAAATATGTGCTAATGATAGGTAATAAAAGAAGTCAGTGCAGTGTCTTCATTGACGCCCAACAGTAGTTTCGACAGAAATAGGAGGATGAGAGAAAGAGAGTAGGCAAGGGTGTTAAACAGAAATGCGTCTGGTTGGCTACCCTGCTCTGGGGGACGCGAAAGAGAGGACATAATTAAGGATGAGATAGAGGCAGCGGGTGGGGGGAAGGACGCGGTGAGCTCGCGCACATATGTGGAGGGCCTAGCAAGTTAGGCTAGGCTTCACAGGCTCCCCAGAAAAATCAGAGCACTTGGTCGTACTGCATTACTCTACACGCAAAGCAGCGGCTGATCGCGTCCGGATCAGCTTCGCTATGACCGGCCAACCTATCCCACCCAAAAATTGCTTTCGCATCCTCGGATTCCTGGGGAAAGAGAATGGACGAAGTGCGGAATGGCTACGGCGCATTCTCCATCAGGCCAATCAAGTCATACACATGACACGCGTCAGCGAGCGCTACACAGGCCTGTGTGAACACTAACTCTGCGAAATAGCTGAGACAGCAACCTACGCTCGAATCCTCTACGGCCTGCCATACGTTGCACTTACATGTACCCAGATCAAAAGGCTCGAGATTACGGAAATGTCACCGCATTGGGATGGGTGTTCCCAGGTACGCCCGCAGCCGCGACGATGAACGCGCAACCCAGCATAACACCTCGGATGCTAAGGTGCAAGTCCACCGAGAGTCTCAGCATCTCCGTCTGAGCATCTCTTCCAAGGGATGCGCCATCCTGCGTATGTTGGGACACGACACATCACCACTCCCATCTCTTCCCATCGATCCTGCACTATGGATATCTATCCCTCGAATCGAAGTCCGACCGATACCCTGGAATACGCACACCAATCGGAACGCAGGCAGGAAACAATGGCGGGCGACCCATGTAACCGATCGAATCCAAGACGGCTGCCATCGGCGCTCAGGGTGACCTCACTCGTTGGCGTGGAGGAGTACCGGCTCCAACCGACGCCGACATCCTTGCCGTATCGAAAGCCTTTGCTATTCCCCTCATTCCACACCAACCATTACCGTTCGCTCAGAAAGCCAGGAAGCCCTTCGTTCTTTCGCAAACAATATACTTCCCTGTCATATAAGGGCATCTCTCGCGCTACACATGCAGCTGCACCCTCACTTCACATCCTCTTGAAGTTGGTGCCGGCCCATCAAGGGATAAAGGGAATGAGCGAGCTCACTCCCTCGATCCCGAGCCTAAAATACCGAAGGCACTTCAAAATGGTGTTCACGATGGCTCATTGGTTGTACATAGCACAAATGGTTTCCAGCAGAACGTACTGACACAAACCGAAAGCGTGTGTCGTCGTCGCTTTCGGTCCGTGTACGTTTAGTACGTTTTCCTGGAATCCATTCCAGGAAAACGTACTAGTCGGAGACTGAGGACGGAGAATGTCGGAGAATGAGGACAACTGCCCCGCTCATTCTGCCATCACCCCCTTGGTGGCGCAGAGAGCTGGCTCTGGGGCAGCCATTCCCTCCTCCTCCCCCTTACAAAATTCTAACCACGGCGAGACACCTTAATCAAAGGCGTTCCCCCACCTCCAATTCGGCCATTTCAACATCAATAACACAATGGAATTGTAGAGGTTTTAAGAACCGTACCAAGCGGGCCAATTTCCGCCTATACCTTGAAACCTTCGAGTCTTTACCAGCAGTGATTGCCCTCCAGGAGCCAGGACTGGGCGCCGCACTTCCAAACTACACGACGTTCCAACAGGATCCTGCGTCTTGTCTTCTCGTACACAAATCATACACAGCCAACTTAGTGGATCTCGACCTACAGCTCGAGTACTCCTATGTAATGGTGACTATCCTACCACTTCGCCGTAGGGACCCTCCACTGCATGTGCTCAACGTGTATTGATCTCCCAAACTCAAGCGAGTGACTTTTGCGGACCTCTTTTGCCGCGCGCTAAGAGTAACGGGTTGCGATCTCCTCTTGATTGTGGGCGATTTTAACGCTCCCAGTCAGCTGTGGGGGTATCGCAGAGAGGAGTTGCGCGGACGTAAGCTGGCGGAGCTTGCGTCTACGTTGGGCCTCACCCTCCACACGGACCCCGTCCACCCAACCCGGCTAGGAAACTCCGTGACACGAGATACGTGCCCGGACTTGACCTTCACTCGCAACATAAGACACGCAGACTGGCTCAACACCGAGGAAACCCTCGGTAGCGACCACTGCATCCTTAACACTACACTCTACACACGCCCCCTCAAGCGTTCCAAAACACAAGCCCGTATCCAGATTGGACCACATTTAGGCAAAGCTTTGACACATTAGATAACACACCCATTTCCGAGCAGGGTTACTCAGCATGGTCCCAACACCTGCTGAAACACCTTCGCTCACATGAAACTCAGATCCAGCTGTCAGAGGCAGTCACGGACGTGGATAAACACCTCCTACACATCTGGGAAGCCCGTCGCAGCCTTGTCCGCCGCTGGCGACGCCAGAAACATAACACAAAGCTTAAAGCTCGAATTTCCGAGATCACCCAGAGAGCGGCCGGGTACGCGGCCCAACTCGCCGACTACAACTAGGCGGATAGATGCAACACGGTCGCGCGACAAATGTCCAGCCGCAACACATGGCGCCTCTTTCGAGCCCTCATCGACCCAACTCAAACACGAACCGAAACACAGAAACATTTGCAGAGAGCCGTGCACGCTTTCCCTGGCAACACAGCTCAACTGGCACAGAAACTCCGGGACCAGTATTCGTGCACAGCCCAAGACTCCCGTGGGTCTGCGTACTCTTATGCAGGCAGAGAGAACACGGAACTGGATCAACCGTTCCAGCTCCATGATCTGCGGGCGGCCCTCGCCAAAATGAAACGAGGCACTGCCCCGGGAAGGGATAAGGTCACCGTGAAGCTTCTGGTGAACCTGCCCGACACGGCATACCAGTCCCTCCTCGACTACATCAATGGAATTTGGCGCGGGGACACCCCCCTGCCAATAGACTGGAAAACGGCTCTAGTAACCTTTATTCCTAAAGCAGGCAAACCAATTGACACAGATAACCTCCGCCCCATCTCTCTCACCTCCTGTGTGGGCAAACTAATGGAGACAATGGTGCGGGACCGGCTATCTGCATATCTTGAACACAAAAATGTGTTTGCGGACACCATGTTCGGATTTCGCCCACACAGATCCGCACAGGATGTCCTCCTGCAACTCACTTGGGAAGTCCTTGACCCCCTCGAATGCCCCCATAATGACCGAGCAGTACTCGCCTTGGATCTTAAGGGGGCATTCGACAACGTAACACACGAGATCATACTCACTCACCTAAATCAGACCGACTGTGGCCTCAACACATTCCGATACATACACCAATTTCTCACGGATCGACATTCCTACATCCGCATTAAAGACAGAGAGCACGGTCCTTACCTACTCGGCACGCGGGGAACACCCCAGGGCGCGGTACTTTCCCCACTACTTTTCAATCTGGCCATGATTGCACCTG